>NC_089853.1:11089404-11210558 GCF_036373705.1 Amia ocellicauda | reverse complement strand
ACTAAATAGTAGGGTTTTGATAATGTAGAAGGAAAAATATTCTGTCAAACTAAAAGATGGTGTAACCCACATACAATTCTTACAAACAGGAAGCTGTTAAGCTATAATTGGGGAGTAACCGTTTCAATAAGAAACAACATTGCATTTGCTGTAGGCATAACAAACTAACTACCAAGAATAGTTGCATTGTCATGTTAATACAGCTACAATGTAGCACAGGCTTGTTAATTACAGTGATGGACATCTCAGAACACTCCTTAGGTAGGGTGACCATATTGCTCCACCAACCTTTTGCAGACTTTGATACAGGACAGGTTTTTGAAATTTCTCCTTAAACTCAAGCAGCCTCAATGCATGCATGAACCATTAAACCTACAAATAATATCGATGTTGTCTACTCTTAGTAATACACTAATACGCTTCCCTATAGTTTTGAATTAAATAAAACCAGTGTGCTTGCAATTTATCTTCCAATCAAGTCATCACTGTTCAGCTGTTTATTCAGTCTGATCAGTCGCAGGAAAAGCAACAGCTGGTCGTAGTCCCTCCTTTGTTATGCTTGTCAATTATACGTCCATGTTCTTCAATTCAATTTATGGGGAAATGTAAATCCCGTTATGTTTCAACTTGTCCCGAGGATTATAGCAATATGGTCATCTTATCATTCCTTCGATTGATAACTTGAAAAATTCCTGTAATACTATATAATACTTACTATATTATAATATAGATCAAAAATAGAAAATAACACTCAATGTACGGAGTCAAAAAATGTGAAGAAAAAAGGTTAATCCTATATTGCAGGTACGTGAAGGAAAACAATTGACGAGAAAAGAGAGATCCTGTTCGCACATTTAAAAATAAAAAGTCAACAAACAATGTATTATAGACACCACATTTTATATTCTACCTATAAAACATTTTATAATAATGTAATCAAGTATGGTATAAAAGCTGTATAATGAAATGTAAGAGTAGTTTATTTGCATTGTATTTGTTTTAGATATCTGGCATCAGGAGACTCTCAACAATCACTTGCTTTCTCCTTCAGAATATCAAAATCAGAGGTTGGATTAATAATTGAGGAGACGTGTTCTGCTTTATGGGATGTATTGCAGCCCCAGGTTCTTAAAGTTCCCCAGATGTGCACATGGAGACAAGTGGCATCTCTGTTTGAAGAAATTTGTAACTTTCCAAATTGCCTTGGCGCGATTGATGGAAAGCATGTCGTTATGCAAGCCCCTGATAATGCTGGATCTATGTATTTTAATTATAAATCGACGCACAGCATTGTACTGATGGCAGTGTGTGATGCCCAGTATTGTTTTACCATGGCTGACATCGGAAGCCCAGGGAGGCAAAGTGATGGAGGAGTGTTTAGCAGATCGGCCTTTGCGCAGAAAATGGAAATGGGTGAATTAGATTTACCAAATTCCAGCAATCTGTGGAGGACCAGTGTTACAGTGCCCTATGTGTTTGTTGGGGACGAAGCATTTCCCCTGCGAACAAATTTGATGCGACCTTTTCCTGATCACAGCCTTCCAGAGGATGAAAGGGTATTCAATTACAGACTTTCCAGGGCAAGAAGGGTGTAGCGTTACGTTGGGTGTATTTTGAGAAGAGCATGTTGGGCTCTGAGCTGAAGCACTGATCTAAAGAAGACCTCTCCCCCCCAAAGTTATCAGATTTCCTTAGCTCATCAGCTTGGAACTGGTTTGCATCAAAGTGACAGTTTTGGGGAGGATGGCACCGAGAAGAGGCCAAATAGTTTGGAATTCTGCTATGAGATTTCTGGAGAAAGGGGTGATAAAAACTCTTTGAAGTGGACGAAATCCCGACAGGCCAACCGGCATTTCCAAAAGATGGCATGGATTGACATCAGTCATAAATCAAGCCCCCCTCCAATAGGACACTGGGGGCTGAAACCGAAATCCAATCTCAAGAACTCAGGAACCAATCACCTATTGATCTGACAGACTATAAGGAACAGCGGACGGTCTTTCTCTCGCTCTCTCTCACTTGAACCAGTAACTCGCAGCCACAGCTCAACCTGTAGCTCTGTTGCCAGAACCGGAACCAGAAACCAACCAAGTCTTTGCCGGCAACAGAAGAGTTAAACTGGGAGAAGGAGATTGAGCCGTACGAAGAATTCTTTTAAAGGACTTTATTAAATAAAGAACTTTACAGACTGCGCTGCCCGCCTGTGCCCACCTGATCAGTGGAGTTTTACAGCTGGACAATTGACTAAGTCGACTGTATACGAAAGTGTCAGTCATTTAAATAGCTATTTGAGTCTTAAGAAACTTGACCCTTGGAACAAACAGGGCCCTGCTTTCCTCAAAGACTTCGTCTTCAAGTAACTACAGTGGAACCCTGCTTACAAAGAAGATTTTGTGCGCAACCTTGGAGCCTTCAAACCAGTGGAAAATCTGTTTGGAAAAGACTCTACATTCGCAAAACCCCAACTTCCAGGTGCATCGACTGAGTGGAAGTTCTGGGACAAAGCCGAACCGGACTGCCTTTGTTCCAAACCACACGGACCTCGTGCCGTGTGCTGTTATCTGAGCCCGAAGCCTGAGAGGCCTCTCTGCGACGAAGTTCAGATAAGTTTAACAGTTTGGAGTTCATGATTCATGACATTTGAGAAATCAATTAGAAATGTTAATCTGTGATTCATAACTCTAGAATGTGTAATATCATTTAGTTTTCTTAAATATAAATGTGTGTTGCATTAAACTGTTTTGTTGATAATTTTAGAAATAAAATCTGTCAACGCCGAGAAATATCTTCTCATTCCTGTTTAACTGTTTAGTCTGAAATTGACACAAGTTAATAGACATTAGATTATTGGTGGCCCTGCCTATCCTTAATCATTGAATAATAATCAGTTAAGGGAAATTGTGGTAACAAGTAAAGATAGGATCTTTCTAATTACCAGTAATTACCAAACTGAAGAAACCCTCTTAAATTGACGAAAAACAGCAGAGCAGGAGTTTTCTTGCAAAAGAAGTCTTTTAATCAGGCCGGCCCGGAAGAACAGAGTGAACGCAAGGTGGTCTCGGGTTCAAACAGCTTTTCTTATTTCTTTTCAGCATTTTTACACAGTTCTAAACAAAAGGTGCATAATGTCCAATCAGCAGAGGGCAGTGTCCCGGATGTGCATGTGGATTGGCTCAGCCCTCGCTTCTCTACTTCCTCTTCCTCCTTTGGAGGGTGGAGTTATCAAGCATCGGGGGTGACTTCACTGTTTCCTCCGCAAAGCATTCTGGGATGCACAAAGGACTGTGGGGGAGAGAGTGGTTCGATGTGTTTTACACGTGTTACCAGAAAAGTGGGTGTGCAGGGGGAGAGAGACAGACAGACAGAACTATACAGCAACATTTTACACATTCCATTCAAAGAAATATATATAAATATTCATATACATTTGAATATTTATGCAGAGCTGATATGTCATTTATTGTATTTAAATTTGACAAGACCCCAGGTCTTTCACAAACTTCTCAATTTCTTATTATAAATGTAAATACATACGGGTATCATCACCAACAGATTCATTTTGATTTAGGTCAGAGGGCTGAAGTATGCCTACTTCAGAAGGACCCTCGGGAGTTGGGAATTCAGCCTCTACGAGGAAGGTTTCAATTTTAAGCCTTGCTAAGGCTTTCTGGTATGGTGCCATCTTGTCCAGGCGCATGGCTACAGATTGAGCCCACAGGGTTGTCTCAGTGGGCACGGATCTTTCTTCATCGCTTCTGATGACTCTTTCAAGATTTTGACGAGCTCCCTGTCAATTTCGCAGCTCTTTCTTTTTTTCTCCTCAGCAGGTGTTTTAGGCCGACCTTGTGCGATGATTGGAGCAGTGATTGATTCAGTAAGGCCTACGTTGTCACTTATGTATGTCACTTTGCGGCTCAACGTTTTGTTCATCAGGCATTTCACATGCCAGTTGCATGTTTCCATGTGTCCTGATTAATAGGAAAAAATATTGTTGACGCACTGGGAAACCTGCTGAATCACAGATGACCAGAGACGATCATGGTGTGTGTGTGTGTGTGTATTAGAAAGCGCAGAGGTGCATTTGTGTAGGGTCTATAATAAAGAAAAGATGGGCAAGCAAGCCGTGAGCTCTATACTCAAAAGTGTCAATATTTCAGCAATATTGTCAATATTTTTTCAGAACAGTCAGCGTCCAACTCTGGGGTCCAGATTCCTCTGTGTACCACTCAGACTCTTGGCTTTATAATGTTTTCCATTGTTCCAAAGTGCTTAAAGACCACCCGGCAGATTGCCATATGGCGTTCTTCAGACTGGCTTAAGCCTGAACATTTTACAGTAGGATACATGTTTTGCATTGAATTTGATTTAAATTGGCCTTACATCAATTAAGGTTCTTGTAGACTTCTAATCTAATTTCCATGCTTATACTATTCATGTTCTGTAATATATGCTATTCTTGTATCGCTGATTGGCTAATTCATATTCTCTAACTGTTATCATCCTATTAATCTATACTCACTTGCCCGTTTTTATAAAAGGGTCCAGGAATGACATTTGGGCATAATATGCCCACTTTATTTTTGGCCCATCAGCTCCAGAGCCGCTCCTTTAAGGAATATTCTTTTTATGTCTGGCATATACATCCCTCAAACTTTTGAATCGTTTTTGCACTACTTTTGCTAGAATAACAAGACGTATTAAACATTTGTAAAAAATACCACAACATTGCACTTCATTATCTAGAAATGTTAGACATATCTATTCACATAATGTCTTTAAACATGCTTATGGTGTGATTATATTTAGATAATGTAAATGTGTGTAAATGTAATTCAATTTGAAAACGAATGCGCCTTTTTTAATAAAGAAAATAAAGTTGTGCATCAGCCATGTGCATTAAATATACTTTATTGTCCATGCCCAAAGTAAAAAGAAAAAAGGCCACTAATGTTTCACAACAAATGTATCTACACATGATGATTTTACTAAGCTAGTAGTACAAATTGTAATACAATGCAGTTCTCATTATGTTACACTTACAAAACACTGAGTTGCAATGCAATGCAAAGATGCAATGGCCCTTATTCAATGGGAAGGCATTATTTATTGGTGATGGTAAGTATTTATTCAGGCTAAGGACAAATGTATGTGTACATCATAAGGTGGGACATTAAACCACTGTTTTAATTTGTGTTTTTTTTTTTTTTTGTTGGGATGGGGGGAGGGGTGTTTGGCCACCGGTGATTAAAACCAGTAAAATAATCAAAACCAATTTAAAAATAAGTCTGTTTTTGAATAGCATTGGAAGTTAAGTTGTTGAAGTGTTGCATAGCAATGCATTTTATTTAAAGAAAATATTTCTGAGGTAATGAGAGGTAAAAAGTAAGAAACTACCGTTTAATTTAAAATTCAGTGCAGTAGTTCTATTTCAAAAAGGATGCAGGTTTTTGAGTAGTAAACAAAGGTCTGTGCAAATAGTGGTTCTTAAGTTTACAAATGGTAACACGTTGCATTTTCTATGTGTGTGCATGAATGTTGATTTCTATGCTGGTTGAGATGCAGTGTTTTATTGAATTTGGACACTGTTAGAATGATTCTCAATTTTCGGACTTAAGTCATTTGTTTTTTGTTTTGTTTTTTTGACGGAGTTAGTCTCCTGCAAAGGAGTGGCGAGCCAACCTTATCGGATGATGATACACTTTGCTCTTTGTTCCGGATTTTTCCCTTTGGATTTCAAAGACTTTAACAATGGTCCTCTGAATTTTACAAGTGGTAGGAGTATTGAGCTACACTACACACACAGCCACAAAGACATTGTTTCACTGGGACTTTATTTATTTATTTATTTACACAATACATTTTATTTACCAGTACTGGGTATATGGTACCATGATAAAGCATTATAATACATGTGCTGGCTGTTTAAGACAAAACTGTATTGATGCTCATTTTGTTAATTATTCGGACTTCTCATACGGACCTAGGAAGAGAAGTAACCAGAGGTGGGTTACACTGCTATCAAAATTTGGAATTCTAATTTGTGATTTTGTGGGTGGGTCCAAGTTTTGATTGATTCTAGGTCCAGGCTTCAAATCTTACACTTGAAATATTGAGCATTATTAACAAACACATTTGTCTTCCACTTGATGTTTTAGATATCTATATTATATAATTGTCATTTCAAGAAAGAAAGAAGAGGGTAGTCTTAAAACAAAGGGAAAGCTGGCAACTTTTGGCTTTGTGGAAGTAGAAAGGAAAACATTATTATTGATGACCTATATGAAAACTATAAAAGCTTTTTCTCAACAAAGATAATGGTTAAAATGACCTGCTCAGAACTTCAGGCTGAGTTGCATGTATATCTATTGGCTATAAGCTCAATTAAGTGTAATTACTCTACAGATCTTCATGAGAACAGTTATGGTTCTTATGGCAAGTGAAGCATTACACCAGGTCAAGGTGGAGCTCCTTATGTTGACTTTAGTATTATTAATATTTTTGTTCAGTTTTGGAGAATTACATTTCCTTGCATTAGCTTGGTCGCTTAAGCAGAACCAGTTACTGTATCTTTCACGTATTGGCAAAAATTGATTTCGACACCATTAGCTGATTAGACTTGACATGACATTATCTGTCACAATGTGATCCAATAGAGGGATATATCACCCTCTAACTTCTCAGATACGTGAGGAGCAAATTGTACATCTGCTATAAGTGTAACATCTAAAGCATTGCATTTCTTCAAGTTTGCAATGTAAATACAAATAGCAAATACACAATATTATCCCACACTGATTCTCAAAATTAAATTGATTTGGCAATAATAATAATATTACTAATACTAATAATGTCATGGAGGGTGACAGAGCTCAGTTTTGATTGATTCATTTTTGTTGTGTGTGTTGTGTGAATGGTGAAAGTATTTTTCTAAAAGGCAAGTCACTTAGAGACTTACAGTACCTTTGGTATATTTTAGTGGCTGGCTGAAGATTTCATGCCCTGTGCTTCTACTTCTGTTGTTTCTGTATTGTTGGAGTTCAATTTACCTACATGTGTCCATCTTTGGGTGCCTCCATTGGACCAGTGATAGGGTGTGGTTTGAGGTCCACCACTCTCAGTAAATAATTGAGTGACATAGTTTGGGTACTTCTGGAGAAGGTGTCATTTCCACCCGTGACAATGATAATCTTCATAATCATCAACTGTGGATAATAGTAGATTTTTTTATTGTTCATACTTCATACTAGACAGATGCATAGCTTTTAAGGTTGTGTTTGTGTATTACCTTTTGAGAATCCATTAGGTTTAGGTTTTATATATATATATATATATATATATATATATATATATATATATATTGTAACATGGCTGGGGTTTGGGGCGTGTTGACACAGGGTCAAGGTTAGTGTACAGGGAGACAGACAAACCAGGAAGCCACAGATGGGTTGAAAACAGAGTGTTCCGTTGTTTTATTAATGGCAGTTGGCTTGCGAGATGGGGGCTTGTAAAGTATAAAAAGAAAAAAAACATTAACAAAAGAAACCTATTCTCCGTGCTCGGGTCTAGCTAACCTCTTGCTGGGCATCCGCCTTAACTAGCTCCGGACCTCTGAGAGGTTTACCGGTTTGGGAAAACAAAACAAACAAAGCAAATCAAATAGGAAGTAGGAAGGCTCTTGGTCTTTGGGCCGTGCTGGGGTTGTTACTTCTAGTCGTCGTCCTCGTCCAGTCCAGGGTCAAGATCAGCGAAGTCGGGTCCTTATTTCCAACTCTCTCTTTTCCTCCCTGTTATACTCTCTGTGAAATAAAGGAAACCCATCCCCTTATGTAGGAAGGTGAGTCAGGTTAATGAGCACCAGGTGTGGTGGACTCCAATCACCTGCACCTGCTGTGGGGCTGGGATCTTCTCCAGGTAGGCACCCAGTACCTCAAATGGTATGGTAGATGGTGCCATTTCCACCTAAAGTACACCCCATCCAAGATCATTCCCCTTACAGCCTTACAATATATATATATATATTCTCTGAAGTAATAGAAATCACATTGCTGTCTCTCTATTTTAAAGAAATACTTAATGCCTTTCCATTTCTGCTGTTGCACTTAATTAGGATCAGTGTGTGCTTCTGCATAATAAAAGCATCTGCATTTTGCTGGGGGAATTTTTTTTCACAACACAGATGGGAGGTAGTATAAAAGTAAGATATCTGATTAAATGTTCAAGTGCTACTTTCACTCCCATATTTCAATGAAAAAAGAACAGCATGCTCCATCTTGCAGATTATGCAGGACTTAAATCACCGACAGTCATACCTATGGGGCTGCCTGGAAACTTTACCGATATCCCACCAAGAAGGGGTCAATCCCATTATAACTATTGACTTATGCAAAAGCCTGATGTCCATTTAGAAAGCAAAATGAACATTGAACATGTTTTTCTGTCATTTTCACCTCCCCTATTCCAATGGAAGTAGTAGCTCTTATGTGACTGTTTGGTCAGTTATCATGGTTTCAAGGAAGGAGATACAATATAATGATTTTATATCCATAGTTTCCTCTTGTAATACATTCTATTAAAGTCCAGCTATGCTACTTAACTTACCTGGCTATAGCATGTTCTTTGCATGTTTTTTGCCTTTAGGGAAAAGGCAGACAGAAATGGAAACCAAACTTAAAGTTAATAAGTCTGTATTAATGTAAACACTCAGTTCTAATTTTAAGAAATCACAATCACAATTTGGTGGACATAATTGTTTAAGGGTTCCTAGGTACAAGACTGTAAGATGCAATTAGTTTGCAGCTTAAGGAGATACAATATAATGATTTTATATCCATAGTTTCCTCTTGTAATACATTCTATTAAAGCCCAGCTATGCTACTTAACTTACCTGGCTATAGCATGTTCTTTGCATGTTTTTTGCCTTTAGGGAAAAGGCAGACAGAAATGGAAACCAAACTTAAAGTTAATAAATCTGTATTAATGTAAACACTCCGTTCTAATTTTAAGAAATCACAATCACAATTTGGTGGACATAATTGTTTAAGGGTTCCTAGGTACAAGACTGTAAGATGCAATTAGTTTGCAGCTTATCCCTTTCATTACAAAGATGATTATTCTTCTTGTATGCCCCCACATTTTATTTCTCAGTCAGTCAAAGTTAAAGTGAAGCCTATATATATATATATATATATATATATATATATATATATATATATATATATATATATATATATATATATATATACTGTATATATAACAAATAGACATCTGCTTTCTATTCATTTCTCATAAAAGAACAGCTGTTGGCTTGTTAGTAAGCTACAAAATAGCAAAGTACCTTAAAAGACATATTATCAGCATGATAATGAATACAAAAATGGCCAGATTAAATAATAAGAAAGCAAAGAAGCACACAAGCAAGAAAGAAAGAGTGAGAAAGCAACAGGTAATGGATGCAATGCTCAATAAAGTTGTCCCAGCCTTAACCCCACTGACATTTAGTGGTAGCTACATTCAATGCAAATAATATTTTGATGAGAAAAGTGTGTACATCACCATCAACTTTCTTCGCATTATTCAAAGTTTTATTTCAGTTTGACTTGCATGTGACCCAAAATTATGTTCCATAACTAAGAGGCAAAGTTGAAACAGATGGGCTTTTAAATGTACTTAGTATTAAATGTATTCTTTAATCAAAATCCATAGAATAGACCAACAAGTAATGGCTTAGTAAATGTGCAACACACTTGATCATCTTGAATGTAATAAGTTGAGTGTGATGTGATTACTGTGGAGACTAATCAAATATATTTTCTGTACGATGGGATGTAATCACTCTGTATCTTCCCCATGTTAAATTATATTAACCTCCGTTTAAGTGGAGGCACTGTGTAATTGGTTAATATTCATTTGACAGGCAGGAAAACAATCTTTTAAATCCAAGCTGAATACTAGTTTAGGGAAAACTAATAACCACAGTCCTTTCTATATACCTAGGTCAATGTTTCTCAAATGTCTTTGGCCTGTGGAACACTCAGCCAATGAAAACATTTCTGCTGACCACCAAGCACCCCCACCCCTGGTGACAGAATGCATTATCTCTAAATACCACTAATACAAAATTATAAAAATTCTCATATTACGGGCTGTGTTCAAATGTGAGTTTCAATCGTGCATAATGTCATGCTTTAAATTTCCTTAGAAGTTTTGTCCAGATGTGGTAACTCTATATTGCTCTCCAGGCTTTGCCATTGACACGTGGGTGATACACATTAATGCAAAACCACATCAAGCAAAGATGCATTAATCACAAAACTTTTTCTGTGTAGCATCGCTCTCATTGT
Organism: Amia ocellicauda; assembly: GCF_036373705.1. Lineage (NCBI taxonomy): Eukaryota > Metazoa > Chordata > Actinopteri > Amiiformes > Amiidae > Amia > Amia ocellicauda. The sequence continues at coordinate 11,200,218 of NC_089853.1, read as the reverse complement.
AAAGCATTGTCAGCAGTGTAAAACAAAAAGAAAAAAAAAACTTCCTGAATATTCTTTAATATTCAGCATTCTTCTTTATTCAATGTCTCCCATTGACTTTCACTAAATCTTATTTATACTGAGCTTTGTCCAGTTCAGTGCCACACATGTTATAGTAATTACTAACATTTGTATTTCCATCAGGTAAATTTCACTTACTAGCACCTTATTGATCTGAAAACCCTGTCAAGTCATTTATTAGAAAAAAAAAGTGCATTTAGTAAGGTGTGTCACTTCTCCACTGCTGTGTGAAATAGTGAATCCTGATCATCAGCCAGATAATTCCTGCTGTCAGCAATTTTTCCATTTCCAGACCAAAACAAATTTGCAGTAGGCTATTAGCTTTTTTCCCACAAAGTTATCTACACTTACTGCTTTTCAGTTAGGAATTCATTAAATTAATGCATGAATATCTCTCTCTCTCTCTCTCTCTCTCTCTCTCTCTCTCTCTCTCTCTCATACACATATATACATATATATATATATATATATATATATATATATATATATATATATACAGCTCTGGAAAACATTAAGAGACCACTGCAATTTTTTCTTAAATCAGCATCTCTACATGTATGGCAGCCATTCCATTGCATTAATATTTTTATTTGGAATTTGGGAGAAATGTTGTCAGTAGTTTATAGAATGAAACAAAACTGATAATTTTGCTGAATTATTTCCAGAGCTGTGTATATTGATCAGCCATAACATTATGGCTGATCGATAACAACCCATAACATTATGAACACTGACAGGTGAAGTGAATAACACTGATAATCTCGTTATCATGGCATCTGTCAGTGGGTGGGATATATTAGGCAGCAAGTGAACATTTTGTCCTCAAAGTTGATGTGTTAGAAGCATGAAAAAGGGGCAAGTGTAAGAATCTGAGCAACTTTGACAAGGGCCAAATTGTGATGGCTAGACAACTGGGTCAGAACATCTCCAAAACTGTAGCTCTTGTGGGGTGTTCCCGGTCTGCAGTGGTCAGTACCTATCCAATTTGATACAAAAATAGGTGGCTCAGCAGATACAATCTTGGCAGCACAGGTTATTCAAAGGGACTTAGATAATATTCAGTTGTGGGCCGACACCTGGCAGATGAAATTCAATGTGCACAAGTGCAAGGTAATACATCCAGGTAATAAAAATGTCCACTATAATTACACTATGGGAGGTACAGATCTAGATGAAGGAACGCATGAGACAGACCTAGGAGTCTATGTGGACTCCTCACTTTCTCCATCCAAACATTCTGGGGAAGCAATAAAAAAGGCAAACACAATGCTAGGGTATATTGTCAAAAGTGTAGAATTTAAAACAAGGTCAGTAATGTTCAGACTGTACAATGTGCTAGTTAGACCTCATCTGGATACTGTGTACAGTTCTGGGCACCACACTTCAAGAAGGATATCGCTGCTCTAGAGGCAGTTCAGAGGAGAGCAACCAGACTTATTCCAGGTCTGAAGGGAATGTCCTACTCGGAGAGACTGAGGGAACTGAACAATTAGACTGGATAGGATCCTTGGATCAATGGACACCAAATGAGCGCAATGGGTCGAATGGCCTCCTCTCGTTTGTAAACATTCTTATGTTCTTATGCTCTTATCAAAAGTGGTCCAAGGAAGGAAAAGCGGTGAACCAGCGACAGGGTCATGGGTGGCCAAGGCTCATTGATGCACGTGGGGAGTGAAGGCTGGCCAGTGTGGTCCGATCCAACAGACAAGCTACTGTAGCTCTAATTGCTGAAAAAGTTAATGCTGGTTCTGATAGAAAGGTGTCAGAACACACAGTGCATCGCAGTTTGTTGTGTATGGGGCTGCGTAGCCGCAGACCAGTCAGGGTGCCCATGCTGACCATGTAAGGATGCAATTAGTTTGAACTGATTTAAGACAAGGTGTGTAAACCTTTATTGATTTCCTCCTCATTGTAAAGGCATAACATCATTACATTTTTCAGCTATACAAAATATCTTTGGATTTGCGACTGAACTGATTACTTTTTCAACATTTTTAATAAACTATTGGTCTTCTAAACAACTCTTTAAGAGGTTACGTAATTCATTATGCTAAGACACAGGTGGTAATTATATTGTTTCAAAAACTTTTATCAATGAGCATGATTAGTTATTCATGGGCTGCCATGGTTAAATTCATGACACGTGATCTCATAAGCAATAAGCTAAGCATGAGCATGGAAGTTTTACTTCAGAGCAAATGGGGAAAAGCATATCTACATCAATTAATTAAAACATGTTCATTAAATGCAAGATTGGAATCCATATAAAGAGGTTTAATTGTTCCTTAATGCTCTTCTTATATTATATCGTTCACAAATTAGCTGAATTAATAGATGGACCAGGAACCATGACCATACTAATGAGAGAGCGCATATGATTATTATGCATGTATTAAGTTCAGTGCAACCCTAATGTTGTGAAAAACAAATGAATATCAAGACTATTAAGTCCGGGAACTAAATGCGATTGAAATGTATTTGAATAAGTCATATAAGAAAGCATTTCCACAGTATCCTAAATATTACAAAATTAATTACCAGTTACTTCTGGACATTTTAATTATTCTGTTGAATTTTTATTATTGTATCAGGTTTCAGTGTCACTTTCTTTTAACACTACCTAATTTGTCCTGGTAGATGCTACTGTAGTGAAAATATAATTCAAATGTATTTGATCAAATTGATTAGTTTGCATACTCCCTTGCTTCTCTTTTATTGCATTTTATTACACATATATTTATATAGCCTACCCTGGTAGTGATTACCTAAACCTCTGTTTAAGATATAAAAGAATGAAACATTCTTTTTGACTTTTCATTTGTTACTTATCCCATGAGAGAAAAGCATCCTACCAATAATTTTAGGAAGGGGTATGTATGTGTGTACACTGATATAGCATTGGGTTTTTGCTTGAGGACAATAAAAGTTGAATCTATGTATGTATCTTTGAATATTTGTGTGTATTTATTATCCCAGATGAATTCTAGTAGATGACCTCCTCCTAAAAATGCTGTACAAACAAATTAAAAAACAACCTTTTATCTGAAACACAGCTGACCTATGTCCTACAGTTACTGATGCTTTTGCAGTGAGACACAGGCATTAACATTTTGTAAACTCCATTTCTCCAAATGTCAAATGACCACAGGTTCACGAGGGCTTCTGAGTGGATGCAGAGTCTGAAGGTCCTGAGCCTTTCCTTTGATTTTTTGAAAAGCATTAAGATAACTACTTTTGCTTTTGTTTTTCTCTCTGCTATTTTTTTATTTCCTGGAATGAAAATGAAAGAATCATCCACATTGTTTGAAAATTGAATGTGCCACTTGTCTTTTGTTGTTGTTGTTATATCTTGAATATATATATACACCGATCAGCCATAACATTATGACCACTGACAGGTGAAGTGAATAACACTGATAATCTCGTTATCATGGCACCTGTCAGTGGGTGGGATATATTAGGCAGCAAGTGAACATTTTGTCCTCAAAGTTGATGTGTTAGAAGCAGGAAAAATGGGCAAGCGTAAGGATCTGAGCGACTTTGACAAGGGCCAAATTGTGATGGCTAGACGATTGCGTCAGAGCATCTCCAAAACTGCAGCTCTTGTGGGGTGTTCCCGGTCTGCAGTGGTCAGTACCTATCAAAAGTGGTCCATGGAAGGAAAAGCGGTGAACCGGCGACAGGGTCATGGGTGGCCAAGGCTTATTGATGCACGTGGGGAGCGAAGGCTGGCCCGTGTGGTCCGATCCAACAGACGAGCTACTGTAGCTCAAATTGCTGAAAAAGTGAATGCTGGTTCTGATAGAAAGGTGTCAGAACACACGGTGCATCGCAGTTTGTTGCGTATGGGGTTGCATAGCCGCAGACCAGTCTGGGTGCCCATGCTGATCCCTGTCCACTGCCGAAAGCGCCTACAAGGCACGTGAGCATCAGAACTGGACCACGTAGCAATGGAAGAAGGTGGCCTGGTCTGATGAATCACGAGTTCAAGGTGTTGACTTGGCCTCCAAATTCCCCAGATCTCAATCCAATCGAGCATCTGTGGGATGTGCTGGCCGAACAAGTCTGATCCATGGAGGCCCCATCTCGCAACTTACAGGACTTAAAGGATCTGCTGCTAACGTCTTGGTGCCAGATACCACAGAACACCTTCAAATGTCTAGTGGAGTCTGTGCCTTGATGGGTCAGGGCTGTTTTTGCGGCAAAAGGGGGACCTACACAATATTAGGCAGGTGGTCATAATGTTATGGCTGATCGGTGTATATATATACACACACACACTAATCCATGATTTCTTTTTTATCTCCAATTGTTTATTTGTTATATGCTTTAATTTCAGAGTACACTGAGACATTAAACTGCGTACATTTAAATAAAAACTGGAAAAATGTAGGTGTTCTAAAACTTTTGACCGGTTGTGTATATTTGCAAATTCAATAGATAAGTATTTGCTATTTCTGTAGTGTACCTACCTGGATATCTAGCTTTCTAAATTCCTTTCATGTACGCTGATGTTAAAAAGTTAAAGCCTTGAGTACAAAACAATTTTGCAACCCAAAAGCATGATTCATTGCTCTTAATTGTATTGTCTATTATGAAGGCTGCCTTGCTTCATAAGATAAGGTGTACAAGGCTGTGTTCTTGTAAATCTGAGTATGTTTTTTTTTATATTAAAATTGTATACACCTGAGAACATTTGTATCCATTTACTTCGATGTTGATGTTCTGTACTATAAGTCGGGTAAAATAAGTTAATGTGTACAGCAAAGCTTGTAAAAAGATAATTGGAATGTTCTGCTATTTCACAAATCAAGGGATATTTTCTCATTAGCATCTTCATTGTTTCTGACTGAAGCAGTGGTTCCAGGTGTGTTTGACACAGCTCAGATAACACTGAAAAACAAACAAGTGCAGTGGGCTTTGGGTAGAGGAAACAGGTTTTTAATCTGTTACTGTGACAGGCAAGAATTGTTTGCTATAATGACTAAAATGCTCATATATATATATATATATATATATATATATATATATATATATAATGTATTTAATAACTGCAGGAAGAAGAAAAAAATAAATGGCAATTAAGACAGCTAGTTATCAACAAAAGATGAGCAAGAATTCATTTAACATTTGTATCATACTTTTAAAATAATTCACATTGACAAAAATGGATTCAAATTGGAACTCAATTGTCAGTTTTCCATTGTCAATGGCTTGAATTATTGATTTGCATTCACTTGTGCGTTCCATCCCTATTTTATTGGTTACCAACCATGTCTGACACTGCTTCCCACACCTGCTAGTTCCACTTTATGAAGCCAAGAGTAGAAAAGAGGGTGATATTTGTCAGTTTGCTTTACCTCTTTGAAGGATTTCATGAAAGAAGAAATAATGTATGCAGCCAACCCGCTTAATTGCAGCATTGGAAGGAAAGACAGGAACAGAAATGTCGAACACAGTGCTGAGTTAAGCAGTGTTTTGTACATAGCTCGTGTGCAGTCTGTGCAGTCGCTGTTGGAGAACAAGAAGATGGGGATTGACCTTCTGTTCCATTAGAGGCTACAGGAACATATGGGTACTAATCACACAAGATAGACTTGACTGCCAAAAACTCCCATCACTGCAGCAGTGTGTAGAATACAGGCACCAATAAAACACAGAGAAGATTTAATCCTGGGCAGTGGTGTAGTCTATGTGATATGCAGGTATACGCCGTAACTTGCCTAGCATAAGCTACTAGACAGTGGTTGTTGCATGCATCTATATATGCAACATGAAGCAAAAACTGCAAACACTCTTTGAGAGTTTTAATAAATGCCCTGTGAGGTCTGAAATGCAACTGGAATAAATATGATTGAATCTGATTTGCCTATTATTTGATGCATAGTTTATTAAAATGCACAATATGAGTATAAGGAACAACATGTTATACCTAGAAGCCACAGTGTTGGCATGTGACGATGATGTTATAGGAGTGACAGAAACATGGCTTATAGAAAATGATGGGGATGAATACAAATTGAAAGGACACACACAGTTTAGGAGGGACAGGCAAAATCAAAGAGGTTGTGGGGTAATGACATTGAGGCAGAAGAACTCAAATTAGATCCCAGTAACGAAACAGAATCTTTGTGGGTCAAACTTTTGAATAAGAGATACGGAGGATTAGTGGTCAGTGACCACCCAACTCAGATATTCAACAAGATGTTGCATTGTAGAGTGTAATCAGGACTGCATGTAGCAAGGATTTCAATTTCCCAAATATAGACTGGGAAAGGCCAGTTGGGACTACAAAAGCAGAAATAGAAATGGTTGAGATGGTAAATGACTGCTTTCTAACTCAATTTGTCAGGGAACCAACAGGGGAGAGCATATGAATTGACTTGATCTTTTCAAATGACCAAGATAGAGTCAGAGGGACACTAGTCAGAGAACCAATGGCAAACTGTGATCACAATATGGTTAGCTTTGAGGCATTCTTTAATAAAACAAGGACCAAGTCTAAAACAATGGTCTACAATTTTAGAAAAGCAAACCTTGAAGGTATGAGGCGGCACTTAGAAGAGGTAGACTGAGCACACTGGATACAGATTCAGTTGAAAATGAATGGTTATATTTTAAGAATATACTACTTGAGGCTCAGGAGAAATTTCTACCAAAAACGTAGCAAATTGTGGACCAAAAAACATTGGCCAAAATGGTTTAATAGAAGTATGCAAAAAAATATAAAGAGAAAGAAAATGTTGTATAGCGCATACAAAAGGGATAGAGACTAAACAAAATACATAGAATATGTTGAGCTGCAAAGAGAACTAAAGAAAGGGATCAGGAAAGCAAAGAGGGAAATAGAAAGAAACATAGCTCTTGGAGCTAAAACTAATGCAAAGAGCTTTTTTAAATATTACAACAGCAAGCGGTCAATAAAGGAGGAAGTGAAACAGATATAGGGCAAAAATTGAAGTATCTTGGGAAATGAACAAGATATGACAAATGTTCTAAATGAGTATTTCACAGAGGTTTTTACAAAAGAAAAAACTGATGACATGCCACAGGTTAACAATCAGTCCAGTCAAACCCTAAGAGAGATCAGAATAAATGAGGAGGAGGTACTAAAGGGACTAGCAGAATTAAAAACCAAAAAATCACCTGGGCCAGATGGTATATTTCCAATAGTACTTAAAGAAATTAGGGAAATTATTTATAGGCCGCTAACTAAACTATTCCAAATGACATTTAGAACAGGGGATGTGCCAACTGACTGCAAGACGGTAAATGTCATATCAATCCACAAGAAAGGGAACAAAACTGAGCCAGGAAATTACAGACCAATCAGTTTCATCTGCATCACCTGTAAAATGTTGGAAAAAATTATTTGACAGAAAATAGAGGAGCATCTTAATGAAAACCATATTCTTGGAGATAGTCAACATGGGTTTAGATGAGGCAGATCATGTCTTACTAATTTATTAGAATTTTTTGAACATGCAACTGCAGCTGTAGATCATGTGAAAGCATATGATATGATATACTTAGATTTTCAAAAAGCTTCTGATAAGGTTCCACGCCAAAGACTGATCCTCAAATTGGAAGCTGTAGGCATTCAGGGTAATGTAAGTAGATGGATTATGAACTGGTTGATGTATAGGAAACAAAGGGTATCAATTAGAGGAGTTGCTTCAAACTGGAGTGACGCTGTTAGAGTTCCACAGGGATCAGTACTAGGGCCTTTGCTTTGCTCTGGGATAGTTAGCAAACTTGTCAAATGTGCAAATGATACTAAAATAGGTGGCTCAGCATACACAATCTTGGCAGCACAGGTTATTCAAAGGGACTTAAAGTGCAAGGTATTACATGCAGGTAACAAAAATGTCCACTATAATAGGAATAGAACTAGAAGTAATGCATGAGAAAGACCTAGGAGTCTATGTGGACTACTCACTTTCTCCATCCAAACAATGTGGGGAAGCAATAAAAAAGGCAAACAGAATGTTAGGGTATATTGTCAAAAGTGTAGAATTGAGAACAAGGGCAGTAATGTTCAGACTGTACAATGCACTAGTTAGACCTCATCTGGAATACTGTGTACAGTTCTGGGCACCACACTTCAAGAAAGATATCGCTGCTCTAGAGGCAGTTCAGAGGAGAGCAACCAGACTTATTCCAGGTCTGAAGGGAATGTCCTACTCGGAGAGACTAAGGGAGCTGAACCTTTTCACCCTGGAACAGAGGAGACTACGTGGGCACACATGCACCCAGGGACACAACTGGAAATTGGGCTTCAAGACATTCAAAACGGAAAACAGGAGACACTTATTCACACAGAGAGTTGTCACAATCTGGAACAAACTCCCCAGTGGTTGAAGCTGAAAAGTTGGGAACATTCAAAATTAGAGTGGATAGGATCCTTGGATCACTTAGTCATTAATGGACACCAAACAAGCACGATGGGTCGAATGGCCTCCTCTTGTTTCTTATGTTGTTATGTTGTTATGTTCTTATGTTCTTTTGGAAGTGAATTAAATAATCACTTTAATTATTTACTTGTTTCATGCAAAGTCTTTAAAAACAGAAACAAATACAGTGTTGGAAATAGTAATTGAAAGTCCTTGAATTCTATTGAATAATCTCTCTGAACCCACATAGTATCTGCACCTTAATTTTGCAGTATGTTAGACAAACATTAAATGTTTGTAAATGTGTGTGTTGCCAAAATTGTAAAGCCTGCTACGCCAAGAAACTGAGCCTCCTTATGAGGGAAGCTTAACACTGTACTGATTTTTCTGAGGGGTTACAGCACTTTGTAATATTCTCATATACATAATTAGCCCAGTTACATGTGCATGTACACCCATGTGCATTAGCGGAAGGGGGCGTGGGTGGGAGCTATCACAGGAATGAGGGTGGCTTGGTAAATTGACCGTATGCCCACTACTTCATACTAGACTACTCCACTGATCCTGGAGGAAAAAAGGTAAAAAACAAAACAAAAACAAAGACAGGTTTTGAGATCAATTACTGGCAAGAGAGATCACAATTTATCATATGTGGCTTGGTACGCAATTTGTCATTTCTATGATCCCCTTAGGTAGAACAGTGGTTACCACTGACATCATATTACTGGTCTAATTAATGAGAACAGAGTCTATCTCATTCCTGGGACCTGCAGCCCAATTAAATAGCAGCATCGAAAAAGACAGTAATGATGAGCGACAAGACAGAACCCATAAGAGAGCTATTCATCTTCAAGAGCACAGACTGGCAAGTTGTCATTGCAGTTAAACTCTGTGCGCGAGAAGAAGGCAGGAGATAGGTGCTGTAACAAACCAACCAAAATTAAGATAAGATAAACGATTAATGAAAAATAAGAATAAATATTTTAACTCTACTGAGACATAATTTCAAGTAATGCATTGCAAACAAAGGTGCTTTTTTAACTTTGATTCCTAATGTACATTCTTCTAAAGTAAGATTTACATCAGCAATTGTCGGCAGTCAGACTTCAACAAGGTGCTCAGTTCAGTATTTTTCATGAACATTGTTGAATACACTGTAATCATTGATGGAGAACTCCTGACAAAATACAGAACAAACCTTTTAAAGTAATACTTTGCGCGAAGGGATTCCTGACAGGTAAAAGCATTCATTGAGTCCTAAGGTGTGGAGGTCTCTCTTTCAAAGCCAGATTATGACATTTGATCGACAGTTTACACAAATGTTCCTCAGCTTCAATGTTTAAATGGGGGCAACCTTTCAATTACGACACACCTTTGACTGCTGCCTATTGGTTGATAAAGACAAAATTGAGCACACTGGTTCATTAAGCTACAGAATGCTGCCTAAAACTGGTTCTCTAGTATTTTATTATTATTATTTATTTCTTGGCAGACACCCTTATCCAGGGCAACTTTCAAAATATAAGCGCAATACAAAGTGCAAAAATACAATATCTGTTCATTACAAGAACCCTATTATGTTTAGGTTTTTCCAGTTTAATTACATTGTATATAAAAATTAAGTCCAACGTTACATGCTCTCTTGTCTTCGCGCAGCTCAATAAAATATCATCGTTTTCATTTTTTTTCTATTGTTATGATTGATTGGTGTATATATATATATATACATTCACAGAGGTTTTGTTCAGCGCACATTATTCTACTGAATTTAAAAACAGGCTTGATAATGATCTTTAATGCTTTAATACAGAGAATAATGTATTGTTCTAATAGTAACCTAGAAAAGCATGTCCTGTGAATACACAAATGCATTTTTCAATGATACACATCTTGGTGCCGTATAATTACTAAAGTGTTCTTTTCTGGTAAGCATTTCAAAGTTAAAAGGGAGTCTTTTAAATAGCAAATCAACCAAATGTCTTATTAACTCTGATTGGCTTTCCTCTGAACAATAAACTTTATATAAAAGAACTAATCTTATCGCAGGGGAAAAATGACACAAAGCATATGTACAACCTTTTATGAAATTCGAACCAGAAAGACTAAGCAGAGGGAAAAATGCGGTGGCACATATATTAAAGGAACATAATGTCAGCACAAAATGCGTTGCTTTTGTCTGCTATAATTCAATCCCTGTTTTCTCACCAGGTGTGTGGACTTTTCAAGATTAAATCCTGAATTTACATTGAAAGGTTTTCTATAGAAATATCAAAAGTAGCCTCCTCCACGATACACTGTTGAACAATAGCAAAATGAATCCAATTATTGTTCCCCGGGGCTTTCATCTGCAGCGCGTTAGCCAGGGCATGCAAACATGCCGACAACTCACATGAGGTTTGGGGCAAAGTTCAGAGCCAAGATTATTGTGTCTTTACATACCAGCAGATGAAAGGGCATGGTTTAAGACAATTCTTTTTGTACCCGTTTGGATGGTTTGATATACTCATCTTCTCTCTGGACATTTTCCTTTGTGGTGCTAATTGCATGCCCAATGGCATTCGTATTCCCACTGTAAGAAGAGTATTTGGGAAGACCGACATTAATCTTTGTGCTCCTTATTAATAATACAGTGCCTCACTCGGTCCCTTCTGACATTCTTTAGTTGGTGTTAAATACCATCAATAGGACTTCAAAAAGTGGGTTACAAGAACAGCAAAAACCAAAGCCTTTCATTTGCCCTGAGAAGTATATATATATATATATATATATATAGTTGTTTGATTTGTTTTTTTGGTTTTTCATTTCAGTTGGAAAGAAATGACTGGATCCACTCATAAGGATAAAGAGAACTCAGGAAATAAATCCATATTTGTTTCTTCTGTGGTAGATATGAGTGTGAGTTTCTGATCATTAAAACTGGGCAAGGGGGAATGACTAATTAGGCCTGATAAAAACTGTATGATAAACACAAAAATGTGTTTCAATATTAGGCTGCAACTAACATGGAATGTAAGCTCTCCTGTGTATTGCAGTTAAATTATGAAGATGAGAACATTATATAAAAGCATTTATTTTATCAACCAGCTGTGAAACTCCCTAGCATTCCTGATTTATGGTCTCCCATGGGCTCTATGGATAAAGATTTGAAGACGAAGGCCAACAATTCCTAAGTTAAAATGTCTTGTGTCTGCTGTTAATGGAGCAGAATATAAAAAAAAATGAGGAGGTGAACTTATCTGTATCTTGAGCTGTAACTTTTGAAAGCCAGATTGACGTTCACTATAGCCGAATGCAGATGAAACTGGAAAATAAAAGTATGGTTAAGTACAGTGGCTATAGGGAGTATTCACCCCCTCGAACACACTCGTGGCATTCTTTCTACAGGGGAAATCAAATATTGTTCGGAAAGTTCTTCCCAACACTGTTGCAGAAGTTCCGACAAATGTGTTGCACTTGTAGGTTGCTTTGCTTTCATGTTTCTGTCCAGTTCATCCCAAACCAGCTCAATGGGGTTTAAGTCTGGAGACTGTGCTGGCCATTCCATGATTTGAAGCCTACAGTTTTGATCTTTTCTTCTAAGGTAGTTCTGACATAGCCTACTCGATGGCATACAAAAACCCTGCATGATGAACCATTGTAGCTGAGTCAGTGATGACATCATAGAGCTCAAACATGCACTGTCCCTCCCTCCCTCTCTCCTCTCACCTGATTAGAAGATCAGCAATGGCATCATAGTGACCAGAATTTATATGTCCCCTCCTCCTCCATCCTCTATCCCTCAATTAAATTAAATTAATTTCAATTCAAGAGAGTTTATTGGCATTACGTACAATCAGCAGTGTGGCCACTGCTACCTACCTACATACCTAGCTACATACAAACAAAGGAAAAAAATAACCTGAATAATACAATTCTATATTTCCTTCCCTCTCTCCACATTCTCATTCACCCATTGCAGCCGAGTCAGCGATGACATCACAGAGCTCATACATGCTCTATCCCTCCTTCCCTTTCACTCTCTCCCCTGATTGGCAGATCAGCAATGACATCACAGTGTCCAACATTTATGTGCTCAGTCAGTCAGTCAGTCAAGCTGGATGGCTGGCTGGCTGGCTGGCAGGCAGGTATGTCTGTGTTGCATTTTTTTAAGCCAAGAATGAAAGTGGGTGCTGAGCGCCTCCCCCCTCCTCCCTACCTCAATTCATTCAATTCAGGAGAGTTCTTTGGCATGACTTACCATGAGCAGTGTGGCCACTGCTACCTACCTACATACCTAGCTACATACAAACCAAATAAAAAAATAATAATCTAAATAATACAATGCTATATTTACTTCTTTACCGTCTCATTTACCCATTGTAGCTGAGTCAGCGATGACATCACAGAGCTCATACATGCTCTATCCCTCCCTCTCTCTCACCTGATTGGCAGATCAGCAATGACATCACAGTGACCAGCATTTATATGCTCAGTCAGTCAAGCTGGCTGGCAGGCAGGTGTGTGCTGCAATTTTTAAATAAAGTTAACAGAAAATGTAGTGAGCCTTCCCTTCAATGAAACTGTGGTCTGCGTCATACAACCCTTTGATTGACACATTTTTCAGGTAGATTAATTTTATGAGACACCGAAACCTCTTAAAGTGGAACCAGCACAATTTCAAAAATGACGGTTTTATGCATCTTTACATGTTGCTGTAAAAAGTGCGATACATCCTTCAGTAAGACTGATTGAGTTCAAGAAAAGCCTTCATGGATGAGTTTCATGGCCAAAACATCCTAGTGAATGCTTATTTTTGTTATAGTTGTGTTTTGTTGCATATATGTGACTATAATTCACCTGCACAGTAGTTGATATATTCATTTAGACAACATATACCCTGCTGCTTACATTATTTTCTCACAATTGTATTTCAACCTTCACCTCAGTTTAGTTTTGTCCCTTTGACATTTTGAATAAAATTGTATTATTCAGTTATTGTATATTGTTCTTAGTTAAATTTGATTATTTTAGTATGGAGCTAATGTATATTGCACAGTAGGATTAATTATTGTGAAGCTTTAACAATTAAACAATTATTATTATTATAAATATTTAACTATCATAGCCATTAAAGTTAAAATATTATGATATTATAAAATACAAATCAATAAAGTTGTTTGATATAATATTATAGTATATATACAGACTTGGCTCTTTGCAGAATTCATGGGTACTTTTTGGCTCTCGATCTGGTACAGGTTGGCCAGTCCTGCTCTAATGCTACTCATGCTTTTTCATCTTTCACTCTGGCTTCCTATTTACATCTATATTAAAATCAAGACACTAGTCCTTACCCACTGTTCTCTTCACCTAGCTGCACCTTTGTACCTGCAGTGTTTTTGTCTCTCATATCCTCTCTCAGCTTCTGCATTTCTTTTCTACAGGTCCATTAGTCAAGTCTTTTCCCTGCTGTCTGACTGGCCAGGCTTGCTCTTTCTCCTCTCCTAGCCCACTATGATGGAACAGCCTGTCCACAAACAATAAGACAGCACAGTGTCTTACCATCTTTCGACACCTCCTTCTGTCGAGTCTGTTTGAATTACATCTGTAGAGAATTTCGATCTTCTTTTATGCCTCGATGTGTAGATTTCTTTATAAAGTGATGCTGTCACCCTTGTAATATTGTGCATATGCAGTACATTGTATGTCAGTATTTTAATTGAATCATGCAAGTCACCTTGGATAAATGCATCTGTTAATTAACTAATAAATACATTAAATGTAAATACTACTACTAATAATACACCTACTTATATTTCAGTAACACTTTATAATAAGGTGATGTGATTCCTCATGAATTAATATATGAATACCATAGGATTTAAACATCAATACATCATGAACATCATCTGAGTTCTGATGTTGAGCACATGAACCCACACTTACGCTAACCCCAACCCTAAACCTAAAACCTAACCCTAACCCAGTTATACATGTGATTAACATCAGAACTCATGCATGACATATGCATGTGTTTATCCTGTGGTATTCAAATATTAATTAATAAGGCATCAGAGCACCTTATTATTTGTAACCTATATTTCTTCAACAACTGCTACTACTACTAATACTAATACAAATAATAACAATACATTAAAAAATCTGAAAATCTGATTAAAAGGCAAGAAAATACCAATTTAATATAAGTATTCCTGTCATTAAACTGTTGACTTTACCATAAGGAACTGGAAAACACCTATTTAAGAAGCAAAAGAGGGGAAATTAATATCTAATTCTTCTGCCTATTTCCACAGCCTTTACAAGTCTCCAGGCAAAAAATATTACGATCAAACATGAAAAAAACAGCAAGCTGATGACATGATAATAAACTTATTTTCAGGAGATAATCTGTTGTTTGTTGTTTTCTTCCCCTCTCATAATTCTAATCTTCTGACATGGCTATAGTTTAAAGTATGACTGAAGAGAAATGTCAGGCTTTCAAAAAAAAGGCAAGTTCTGATGCCAAAAATATATAAATAATCCAATGTTTTAAAAAAAGATTCAAAACTACTGTAAAAATAGGATAAGTTGGGTGTAAATTAATATGGTGATTGTAGGATTTGTGACAGCCTTTTCATTTGAATGACACACTTGAGGAAAAGATTTGAGAACGTCTGATACAAGATATTTACACAAACTCAAAACATATTCATCAAACTAAAGTTAAATAAGTAACATTTACATCTGTCATACAGTACAAATGTGTACACTGACAACAACTGTAAACAAATATATATATAGTTTATATGTTTGATATATAATAATTAATAGCAGAAAATATAATATCCAGGGCACATTCATCAGGTATCCATAGGCAAATATTGATCACATTTACCCTTATGTTAAGTTCATCCAAATGGGATCATTAGCAGTTCAACAGACTAAGAGGTTTTCTTGATCAGTTGTTTTCCTTTTGCTAAATTAATAGTAATGCATCTCCCTGACATACTGGATTACCTTGAAGTGCAACTCCTTGAATGGAATTGAGAAATCGTTTTGCCAATTATAGATGTGTCCTGAAAAAGGCAGGTAATGTCTTGAAG
Organism: Amia ocellicauda; assembly: GCF_036373705.1. NCBI lineage: Eukaryota > Metazoa > Chordata > Actinopteri > Amiiformes > Amiidae > Amia > Amia ocellicauda. The sequence goes on along the minus strand of NC_089853.1, from coordinate 11,184,683 downwards.
CGTGACAAGGATTATCACAAATGTGTTCGCCATCTAAGATATTCAGATAAGAACTGATAATGCACGTCTTTGTGAAAAGAAAAATGCCAGGAATTAGCATGCCCTCATTCAGGGACAGATATAACTACTTAATTCATAGTGTTATTCTGGAGATAACTGCATAAACTTACAGTTAGGTCCATAAATATTTGGACAGTGACACAATTGTCATCATTTTGGCTCTGTACACCACCACAATGGATTTTAAATGAATCAAGATATGCTTTAAGTGTAGACTTCCATCTTTAAGTTAAGGGTAGTTACATCCAAATTGGGTGAACAGTGTTGGAATTACACCCATTTATATATGTGGTCCCCCCAGTTTTAGGGGCTTAAAAGTATTTGGACAAACTAACATAATCATGAATTAAATTGTGAGTTTCAATATTTGGTTGAAACTGCAAATCCTTTGCAGTCAATGACTGCCTGAAGTCTGGAACCCATAGACATCACCAGATGCTGTGTTTCTTCCCTGGTGATACTCTGCCAGGCCTGCACTGCAGCTGTCTTTAGTTCCTGCTTGTTCTTGGGGTGTTTTGCCTTCAGTTTTGCCATCAGCAAGTGAAATGCATGCTCTAATCTGGTCTTCCTGTTTCCTGTTTACATCTTGTGGTAAACCCTCTGTATTTACTCTGAAGTCTTGATTGATGACTTTGACACAGATACGCCTACCTCCTGGACGGTGTTCTTGATCTGGTCAACTGTTGTGAAGGGATTTTTCTTCACCAGGGAAATAATTCTTCTGTCATCCACCACAGTTGTTTTCCGTGGTCTTTCAGGCCTTTTGGTGTATGTACAAAAGAATGTACAAAATGGCCACACCTAATGTTTTTGCTATCTCTCTGATTGGTTTGTTTTGAAAACTAAAGACAAGACACCCAAAGAACAAGCAGGAACTAAAGACAGCTGCAGTACAGGCCTGGTAGAGCACCACCAGGGAAGAAATCCAGCATCTGGTGATTTTCAAGGGTTTCCAGACTTTGGGATTTGCAACCAATTATAGAAACTCACATATTAATTCATGATTATGTTAGTTTGTCCAAATACTTTTGAGCACCTACATTTGGCAGGACCACCTATAAAAATGGGTGTAATTCCTACACCATTCACCCAATTTGGAACTACACTCAAATTAAAGATGGAAGTCTACACTTAAAGCACATCTTGATATTGTTTCCTTTCAAATCCATTGTGGTGGAGTACAGAGCCAAAATGATGACAATTGTGTCACTGTCCAAATATTTATGGACCTAACTCTATATTTTGTGTACTAGTCAAGAATTCGGTAAAACACAGTCAAGTAAAATCTAGTTGTGTATGGGATCTAAATTGTAGGAACGGCTAGCGTAATCATAATACTTATTTGTTATTTTGCATGTTTTGTGCCTTGAGTCAAAACTCAAGTATTGGATAGATCTCCTCTCACTCTCACTTTTAATATTATCCACCCTGCTTGTCTCTATCCTATCTTTGCAAATACATGTTGTCTATTTTTTTTTTATAAACTTATATCTTGTATAAAACAAAACAGCCTCAAGGTTAATTCATGCAGATCAACCTCACCACTAATCTGAGTTCATTAGTTCATTCATGTCACTCTATCAAAGCTGCCATTGGCCCCTGCGCTCTTCACTCAGAACAGGTCCCTTCCCACTTCCTGTTCTATAAAATGTGACGTCAGCGCAGGGTCATCCTCTTTTGCCTCTTCACTGGACTCAGGAACGTAAGCTCTCTGTGTCTGTGTCTGTAATAAGCATTCAAATGGCGTATTTCGGCTGGCTGGCTCACTTCATAGTGTTGTTCACCACCGTTTTCGCTACACATTGTCTCTGTCTGTTTAGTTATTATTGATAGCTAATCCTGATTCTGTCTCGTCCACGCCCCAGAGGTCCGGCTGTGCTTTCAGTTTTGTTCACAAGAAGAGCCTTTTTAAAAATAATAGTCGTGTTTATATAGTGCTATATACACTCACCTAAAGGATTATTAGGAACACCATACTAATACTGTGTTTGACCCCCTTTCGCCTTCAGAACTGCCTTAATTCTACATGGCATTGATTCAACAAGGTGCTGAAAGCATTCTTTAGAAATGTTGGCCCATATTGATAGGATAGCATCTTGCAGTTGATGGAGATTTGTGGGATGCACATCCAGGGCACGAAGCTCCCGTTCCACCACATCCCAAAGATGCTCTATTGGGTTGAGATCTGGTGACTGTGGGGGCCAGTTTAGTACAGTGAACTCATTGTCATGTTCAAGAAACCAATTTGAAATGATTCGACCTTTGTGACATGGTGCATTATCCTGCTGGAAGTAGCCATCAGAGGATGGGTACATGGTGGTCATAAAGGGATGGACATGGTCAGAAACAATGCTCAGGTAGGCCGTGGCATTTAAATGATGCCCAATTGGCACTAAGGGGCCTAAAGTGTGCCAAGAAAACATCCCCCACACCATTACACCACCACCACCAGCCTGCACAGTGGTAACAAGGCATGATGGATCCATGTTCTCATTCTGTTTACGCCAAATTCTGACTCTACCATCAGAATGTCTCAACAGAAATCGAGACTCATCAGACCAGGCAACATTTTTCCAGTCTTCAACTGTCCAATTTTGGTGAGCTTGTGCAAATTGTAGCCTCTTTTTCCTATTTGTAGTGGAGATGAGTGGTACCTGGTGGGGTCTTCTGCTGTTGTAGCCCATCCGCCTCAAGGTTGTACATGTTGTGGCTTCACAAATGCTTTGCTGCATACCTCAGTTGTAACGAGTGGTTATTTCAGTCAAAGTTGCTCTTCTATCAGCTTGAATCAGTCGGCCCATTCTCCTCTGACCTCTAGCATCAACAAGGCATTTTCGCCCACAGGACTGCCGCATACTGGATGTTTTTCCCTTTTCACACCATTCTTTGTAAACCCTAGAAATTGTTGTGTGTGAAAATCCCAGTAACTGAGCAGATTGTGAAATACTCAGACCGGCCTGTCTGGCACCAACAACCATGCCACGCTCAAAATTGCTTAAATCACCTTTCTTTCCCATTCAGACATTCAATTTGGAGTTCAGGAGATTGTCTTGACCAGGACCACACCCCTAAATCCATTGAAGCAACTGCCATGTGATTGGTTGGTTAGATAATTGCATTAATGAGAAATTGAACAGGTGTTCCTAATAATCCTTTAGGTGAGTGTATATTCCGACTGCTTGCTGTGTTGGTTTTTTGTCCACAGGGCATTGTCCTCCACAGCAGGAGCCATAGCAGCGGCAATAAAATCCGATGCCTGGCTGCCCGGCCGGAGCCGCGGTGTGTCGCAAGAGATCTCGCCCGCGTGAGGTGCTCCTCCGCCGGCTTGCGCCCGCACTACAGCCCACTTCTGCGGCTGTAGGAGATCTCGCTCTCTCAGTTCGCTGAGAACGAGCACTGCTAGCCCTCCCGGTCCGTGTGTGCATGCCTCGGTTTTAGATCCCGCTACGGCTGGTGGTCTACTACCCTTGGCTCCCGTGGACCCTTGACTCCACTTCACCCGGTGTCCCCGGAAACACCGGCACACGGTGTGGTTACGCCTACGGGCCTACGGGCCTACACGGTGCTTGTATCCAGCACCTGATGCTTGGTATACACAGTGTTCAGCAAGGTTGCGTGTGGTTGGTGTCGCAGCGCCCCCGTGTATATAAACGTTGCCAGGTGGAGACGCACTTACAGAAGCAGACCGCTAGGCACTCCACTAGTTGCAGAGGCGTTCCAGTTGTTGTGTGCCCCCAGTGCAAACACTGATCGGCGCCTCTGCTGCACGTTTCCCTGTGCATGTGCGTGTGCGCTCGGCGATGAGCTCCTCTCACCCCCGCCACTGTGCCGCTTGCGGCCATCGCACCTTGCTCACCTGGAGTGGGGAAGTCTGGGCACCGACAGCAGGCACGATTTGGCCGCGACTTCTGGGTCCGCTACGGCGCGCCCAGAGGTCCGCCATCTTACCGGGCACCACCGCACTCGCCGCCGCAACCGGCGATTCCCCACTCCGGCGAGTGACTCCGGCTACGCCACTCCCCGAGCCCCTCCGTCTCCTCCTCCAGGATAGTAGTGCTGGGGACAACCGTGCCTCCTGCACCGGCGTCCCCACCTACTCCCACTGCTGCGCTGGCTGTCGCTCCCGTACCTGCCACGCCAGCTGCCCCCCCGCGACAGCCGCGCCGCCACTGCCTGACGTGCCCACGTGTGTGCATGCAAACGACAAGGAAGAGCGGTGGAGCGACACCACACCTTCTGAGTCTTCGCTGGCCTCCTCCCCGCCACGCCGTCTCTCTCAACAGCAGGATGGACCAAATCTGTGCTCTCCTGGCCGCGCAGGCAGTGCAAGCAGCGCAACAGGTGCCATGACGCTCCGCGCAGGAGGAGACTGAGGGGAGTCTGTCTGCCCCATCCCAGGAGGAGGGCAGCAGACGGGCCACCTGGGAGGAGGAGCGCCTGTCTCTGGGTCCTCATGAGGTGGAGCTCATGGAGGAGGAGCTGGTCGCTCCCACCCCTCCTCCTCCGTTGAGGGTGGATGCCCCTCCTGCTCCCACGGGACAGGACACGGAGTTCTGGGCAGTCATCCAGAGGGCTGTGGAGTCTCTTCAGCTCCTGCACTCCAGGATCGAGAAGGGTCAAGCGGCTCGCCTCCGAAATACGGAAAGCCTGCTTGACTCAGCTGGCAGAGCCATCGGAGCAAAAAGGCGCATCATCCACCCCGCCCCCTATCGCGGCGGATCAGCTGGTCACGGTGATGTGCCAGGGGGCAAGGGGCGACAGGGCAATCCTTGGCAGCCATTGTGGACTCACCTCATGGACGCCCGTGTCTCGCCGTGTCTCTGTGGAGGAGATGCTATCGCGCACTCTTCAGGAGAGGGAGCAGTCCCTGCAGCTGGCCCAAGTGTATCCAGTGGCACCTCAGGTTCAGCAACGCAGGCCGTCTGTGGTAGCTCACCAGCGGGGAGGTCCCCCGACCACGGCTCCCAGGCCACAGCCCAGGTCACAGCCCCGCCCACCTGCCGATCTCCGCCAGCATCTCACTGGCAGGCAGGCGCCCCCCCATGCTCGCCGCCCTGGCCCCCGGCGGCCCAAGGCAGCTCGTGGTAGGAGGGGACCCGGCGCGACCCCACCTCCTCCACCACCCGAGCCCCGCCCCTGAGGCGTTCCAGCAGCCTCTGGCCCACCCTTACACCCCCCAGCAACTCTCCAATTGGCAATTCTGCACCCAAGACTCTTGGGTGCTCCAAATTATATCAGTTGGCTACTCCCTGTAATTTCAGACAAATCCACCCCCCTTCCAGGGCGTGGTGTGGACACGAGTAAGGGACCCGTTGCAGTGTGCCGCTCACCGCTCTCCTGGAGAAGCGAGCAATCCGCGAAGTGCCCCCGCCGGGGCAGCACGAGGCATTCTATTCCCCATACTTCCTTGTGCTCAAAAAAGATGTCGGTTTCCACCCCATCTTGGATCTGAGGCACCTGAACCGCCACCTCAAGGTGCTGCGCTTCAAGATGCTCAACCTGCGCACCATGTCCCAGGCCACCAAGCCCGGTGACTGGTTCACCACAGTAGATCTGAAAGATGCTTACTTTCACATTCTCACAGGAAGTTTCTCCGCTTCACCTTCGAGGGCCGAGCGTTCGAGTTTGCTGTTCTCCCCTTCGGCCTGTCACTAGCGCCACACACTTTTTCCAAGTGCATGGATGTCGTGTTAGCCCCCTTGCGTTGCCAGGGGATCCGCATCTTCAATTATCTAGACGACTGGCTGGTTTGTTCTCACTTGAGGGAGCAGGTTCGGATACACACGGACCTGATTTTAGGCCGCCTCTCCGAATTGGGCCTTCGGGTCAATCGAGAGAAGAGCCGCCTGGCGCCAACTCAGCAGGCACAGTTCCTCGGACTGCGCCTCGATTCCGTTGCCATGCTCGCCACGCTGGCGCCAGAGAGTGTTGCCTCAATACACACGTGTCTCTCCCTCTTCCGACTGAGAGCTTGTGTCAGGGTGTCCCTTTGCCAGAGGCTGCTGGGCCTCCTAGTGGCTGCATCACAGACCCTCCCCCTCGGCCTCCTCCAGTTGAGGCCATTGCAGTGGTGGTTCGGGTCTCTCAGGATGCACCCTCACCACGATCGAGCACGCCGACTCACAGTCACTCCAGTGTGCTGGAAGGCGCTATGTTGGTGGCGAAGCCCCCACAATTTGACCCTCGGTGTGCCCCTGGGGCCAGTCTACCACCGAGCAGTCATGACGACAGACGCCTCCAAACAGGGTTGGAGAGCAGTCTGCGACGGATGGTGGACGGATGGTGGCAGGTGGACGGAGCCAGAACGGGCCCTCCATATCAACATCCTGGAGTTACAAGCAGTACTCCTGCGGGACAGACATGTGCTGGTTCGGACGGACAACACAGCACCTGGCCCGTCACACGGCCCTTTTTCAAGGTGCCCCCTTGGCAGACAATTGTGCAGCTGCAGCTTGGGCCTCGCCGCTTACATTTGTCCAGTTCTACAGGTTGGATGTGACAGGACAGTTCCCTTCCATTGGGAACCCGGTGTTGGCTGCAGTCGAGCCCCAGTTGCCTACAGGCTCTGGCTCCTGCCTTTCCTCTCCCAGTCTGCCCCTGTAAGTGCTTCCTGAGGGAGGTAGTGAACCGTGTCTTTCCCTTCCACCGGACTATGCCTTCCAGTCGAGCACCCACACGAGCTGCTTCTGGATGTACAGACAGCCCTGTCGATGTGTTCCCAGGGCTTGTCATGCGGCCTATAGGCATGTTGCCTTACAAGGCCGCCATGTATATAGTTTGTTCATTATAATTCTGTTGCGGTGGTGCATGTGTTTGGCCTGTACTCCGCTCTGTGTATTGGTCAGCAGGTGTGTGGCCCGCTCTGGCTGTATTACGCCATAGAGCAGGGGACCGCTGCTGTTGTCCTCCAGTGGAGGGCACTTGAGTTCTCCAGTGACCCGCTGTGTACTTTATTCACTTTATTTAATTTATTCATACGGTAAGAGCTGTAGTTGCCCTGCGTTAGCTGCGCTATTCGATAGGTGTCAACTGCTCCTGTGTTCCACGTGTGGCGCATAAGCCAGCTCCTGCACCCCGTGATGTATATATGTATATATATGTATCATGTGTTAAACAGCAGGACTGTGGCTCCGTTCTGAAATTGTAGACTGGAGCTCACTGCCGCTATTCCCAGCTGATGGCACTTGAGTTTCGCTGCCTTGCTGTGTACATAGTTAACTGTCACCAGGTCTGTGGCCTACTTCGGCTGTGTGCCATAGAGCAAGAGTCCGCTGCTGCTGCCGTCAGCGGTAAGTACGTTCCACTGTGTATATAGTTCCTTTGTTAACACAGTAGAGCTAATGTTGCCCTGTGTTAGCCAGTCTAACCAGCAGGCGTCAACTGCTCCTGTGTTCCATGGGCGGCGCATGAGTTCATTTTAAATTGTCAGCTCAATGGAGCTCTTCCACTCTGTACTGTTTAGTTGAGTTGGATGCTCTTGTGCTGCACGCTGACAGCATGAAGGTCTTGCTGTCACGCGATATGTATATATTGTATATTGTTCAGCTCGGCTACTCTGTTGACTAGCCAGCTATGTATTATATTGTATTTTTTTCATTGGGTCTGTGGCCCCGCTCCTATTGAACCAGGGGTCCATTGCCATGATATTGCGCGGAGGCCGCACAAGTGCTTGATTGCCCACGCCAGACATTGTGCAAGTAGATTACGGCCTCGCTCCTAGCTGCACCAGTAGAGCAGCCGGCCTTGCTATTGTAAGTGGAGGGCGTAAGTGTTAACCTCTGTAGCCCCGCTTTGTATATGCTGATTGCAGACAGTTCCCGGTAGAACGTGACTACAGTCCTCCCTCCTGGACGGCTCAGGTGCGGCCCTACGGGGCCCCTGAGGTTACTGTCTGGAGTTGTGTTGTCGAGGTCCCCTTGCGGTGCACCTCGGGGCAGGCTCCCTTATCAGCTCGCTGCCTCCTCCCTTGCGATGGTTTTGTTATACAGTAACCCCTCCCCCCTGGGCAGTGCTTCCAACTTGAAAGATAACAATAGGTTGCGTATGCAATCCCGGTTATCTGAAAAAGGAAGCACTACCCAAGGGTTGCAAGGTCGCGCAGGAGTCCTGGCTCCTGGCAAAAGAGGATCAACATGCGCTGACGTCACGTTTAAGTGTAAAATTAAAACAATTTGTCTATTGCAACATTTTGGCTGTATCTTATCAGATCAGCATCCATTCATTTCATTAAACTATTTACAGATTCTAATCCCCACATTTCCTAGTAGCTAAGGAAAATGGCTATTCCCGCCCGATCTTGGATTGGAGACGCCTGAACCACCGCCTCAGGGAGTTGTGCTTCAGTACGCACAACCTGCGCACCATGTCCCAGGCCATCAGGCCCAGCGACTGGTTCATTACGGTGGATCTGAAAGTCACTTACTTTCACATTCCTATTGCGCAGGTACACAGGAAGGTCCTCCATTTCGCCATGAGGGTCCAGTGTTCGAGTTTGCTGTTCTCCCCTTCAGCCTGTTGCTAGCCCCACGCACCTTAGTCGCTTACTTTCACATTCCTATTGTGCAGGTACACAGGAAGGTCCTCCATTTCGACTTCGAGGGTCGAGTGTTCGAGTTTGCTGTTCTCCCCTTCGGCCTACCCCTTGCTAGCCCCACGCACCTTTTCCAAGTGCATGGACATCGTGTTCGCCCCCTTCAATTATGCGCTGGCACCACAGAGAGTTGCCTCCATACACGTGTGTCTCTCCCTCTTCTGACTGAGGGCTTGCGTCAGCGTGTCCCCTTGCCAGAGGCTGCTGGGCTTCCTAACAATAGCATCACAGACCCTCCCCCTCGGCCTCCTCCGATTGAGGACGCTGTAGCGGTGGTTCGGGTCTTTACAGATGTGTCCTCGCTGCGATTAAGCACGCCCAGTCACTGTCACTCCGGCGTGCTGGAAGGTGCTCCGTTGATGGTGGAGCCCTTACAATTTGACCCTCAGTGTGCCACTGGGAAGAGTCTGCCACCGAGTGGTGATGATGACAGATGCCTCCAAACAAGGTTGGGAAGCAGTCTGTGACGGACGTGGTGTCCGAGGCAAGTGGACGGAGCCCACATGGGCCCTCCATTTCAATGTCCTGGAGTTACAAGCAGTGCTCCTTGGACTGTGTCATTTCCTGCCAGTCCTGCGGGACAGACATGTGCTGGTTAGGACGTACATCACACTGGTGGTTGCTTATATCAACAGGCAAGGAGGCCTCCGGTCACGCAGACTATACTGTCTAGCATGCCGTCTGCTTCTGTGGGTGCAGCTACGGCTCCATTCCATCAGAGCAGTTCACCACCCTGGCCTTTCTAACACGGTGGTGGACCTCCTCTCTTGGGGAGACCCCCCGGTTTCAGAATGGCGCCTCCACACGCTTGTGATACAACAACAACAACCTTCAAAACAGCATCAATTCTTCTAAGTACACTTGCACAAAGTCAGGGATTGTGTAGGTATATAATCAGGTGTATGATTAAACAATTATACCAAACAGGTGCTAATGATCATGGATTAAATATTGAGGTTGAAACACAATCATTAACTGAAACAGAAACAGCTGTATAGGAGGAATAAAACTGGGTGAAGAGCAACCAAACTCAGCTAACAAGGTGAGGTTGCTGAAGAAGTTTACTGTCAAAAGTCATACACCATGGCAAGACTGAGCACAGCAACAAGACAAAAGTTAGTTATGCTGCAAGGCCTCTCCTAGGCAGAAATGTTAAAGCAGACAGGGGATTCCATATGTGCTGTCCAAGCTCTTTTGAAGAAGCACAAAGAAATGGGTAACGTTGAGGACCGTAGACGCAGCGGATGTCCAAAGGAAACTTACTGCAGCAGATGAAATACACATCATGCTTACTTCCCTTCGAAATCGGAAGATGTCCAACAGTGCCATCCTGGCAGAAAACAGTGTGACCCAGGTACACCCATCTTCTGTCCGGAGAAGTCTGGTCAGAAGTAGCCTTCATGGAAGACTTGTGACCAAAAGCCATACCTCTGACGTGGAAACAAGGCCAAGCGACTCAACTATGCACAAAAACACAGGACCTGGGGTGCAGAAAAGTGGCAGCAGGTGCTCTGAACTGAGGAGTCAAAATTTGAAATATTTGGTAGCAGAAGGCAGTTTGTTTGCCGAAGGGCTGGAGAGCGGTACAGACAGCGGTAAAGATGAACATGGAGTCCTGGAAGTGATGGTATGGCCCCCACAGAGCCCTGATCTCAACATCATCGAGTCTGTCTGGGATTACATGAAGAGAGAGAAGCAAATGAGGCTGCCTAAATCCACAGAACTGTGGTTAGTTCTCCAAGATGGTTGGGCCAACCTACCTGCCGAGTTCCTTCAAAAACTGTGTGCAAGTGTACCTAAAAGATTTGATGCTGTTTTGAAGGCAAAGGGTGGTCACACCAAATATTGATTTGATGTAGATTTTTCTTCTGTTCACTCACTTTGCATTTTGTTAATTGATAAGTATAATCTATTAACATCTATTTTTGAAAGCATTACATTACAGCATTTCTTCACACCTGCCTAAAACTTTTGCACAGTACTGTATATATGGCAGAGGTGCCACTCCCTTAGTGATTCAGTGCATGGCAACAAGGAGAGAAGGGCAGGAGGGGAACAACGAGCTTTGAGTGAAGTAATGCACTAAAGAGTAGTGGCCTAAAAGTAGCTAGGGGAACAGGAATAACAGTATTAGTAAGCACCCCTCCTCTTGTTATTTTCTCGTTTTAGCCTATTCTAAAGATAGCATACAGAAGTATATAGTCTGTGACTATTAACCCAATTCCCCGGACCAACCCGTCCCACACCCCGGGTGGCTTTACACATATCTCAAACATACACCCATACACACAACTCTCTCTCATTTTCCATGTTTTTCTCTGTGATATTTTGAAAAGATGATGTAAAGCACGATATAATATGGAAGTTAGAGTTTTGCACAGATGGCTGCATCATTTGCAGATTATACATGAAATACGCAACATTCAATCTAGTTGTATAATAGTGATTGAATATACACTCATGCCATGTATTGTTGATACCATCAGAGACAGGCTGAATGTTTCATAACATCGGGATGCTTACAGAAACTTTCTGTAATGAATTGGACATGCTGGAGAGCGCTGCGCATCCTTTTGCATTAATGAGATGCCTAATGTAGCCGGCTTATGGGAAGAACATATTAATGTCATACATTACTCAACAGATCTGTAATTGCCTCTGTAATTTCTATTGACATATGTTGAGTCATTAATTCTGTTCTTCATCTGTCACTGTGTGTCGTTTCTGTAGTCATTAGGAATCAGACCAGATTCCAAATGGAAATTCATTCTTGCATCATTATGGATGCTTCCCTGCTTCCTCCCATTCAATCTTCCTGTGGGAAATAGTTACTCCAGTGCACATGTATTTATATGTCCATTTTGAATGAAAGGATTTGTTGTAGGAGGAGGATGTTACTGTTTTCAAATGCTTTATTTGGCGGGCTGTAGGGCACATGATGGATCTGCTGGCAAAGACACCTGGGCTGATTTCAGCACAGGCAGATATTTGAAAAAACATTTGGCTATAACTTTCACTACCATGAGGACTTCAGTGGAAATGAGACACAGAAGTACATTTCCAGCCTGCAACTTCTTCCAGTGATATGTGTCCGAAACGTACCTTCCATGTACGTTTCTCAAATTTGCCAAACACTATGTTCAATATAAAATGGTATGTAATGATTTGTTTATTTTTTACTTATTGAACTATTGCATGCCCTCCTAATTTGTCGATTGGCAAAAACACATCTTCTGGATATACCACGACACGCTTGCTTCAAAAGTAAGTTAGTGCATTTTATGTATTTATTTATTTTAAATAATATTTTGGAACAATCTTACTAGCAATACATTGTTTGTTTACAAATGGCATCTCTGGAGGAATAAGTGAACAAGTTGCATTTACATCCAAGCGGTAACACTAGTCTCCCAGTGACAGTGTATTTCATTGTAGGTACTCGGTAACTGCATAAGAACAGTGTAATTATGCATTATTACAATCTACTTAATGTATAAAAATGATTAACAGTGTACATAAGTACACAATTGTAACTACATATGTAGCTACATTTGTAACTACGTTTTTTTCTGAAATGCATGTGATTACATATAAAACTGGTTCCAATTTTCGAGGCTCGAGATCTCCACCCATTGGGGCATCTGATAAAGATCTCAAGGCTGACCTAGGAAACGCTGGAGGGATTAAATCCCCTGGCTGGCTTGGGATCACCTGGGAATCCCCCAGGAGGAGTAGGAATCCTTGGTTTAGGAAAGGGAGGTTTGGTCTGCCCTGCTTCGTTTGCTGCCACTGCAACCATCACCAGGATATGCAGGTTTGAAAATGCATGGATGGATTGTTGCACAACTGTAGTAACTCATTCTCAAAACATATTTAGCTTTTTTGAAATGGAAAATTGGAACCAGTTTTATATGTAATCACGTGCATTTAAGAAAAAAAAACTGTTACATTACATTAAAAATTTACTTATATATATCCTTAATCATTTTACACATTAAGTACATTGTAATAATGAATAATTACACTGTTCTTATGAGTAACTACAATGTAAATACATTGTAACTGTATTTTAAAGTCTTATCACAAAAGGAAAGCCCAGACAAAGCCAATCTCACTGACACTGTGACACAGTAAAATCCTAGCTTCTTTGTATATAAGTCACACAGTTTCAGTTGCCATCTCATGAAGTGGTTTAATACTCTCATAAAACATGTGGCCACTATGATATTTGTGAGTGAATGATGTATCGACATAGCCAAGTCACATATCCACAGAAGTCTCTTAAAGCCATGTTCTGTTCTGTGATACAAACAGGTGCTTGTCTACGGCAACTGAAACACTTGAAAGGATTGTTAGTAATGAAAAACATTTGATTTTGTTGATCTTATTCATTTGCTACCAAGATAGACCCCGCTAGTAGACCAGCTATCATCGTCATTTTTATGTGAAAAATAATTGTAGCTTACTGCCATCTGGAAGCTTTTACATTTTATCTGTAGACCCAAACTGTCTTTTTACATAGGCAGGGAAATAATTGCACAGGCTTGCTGTGGATCTTTAAACTTATGGACTGAATCAGGATGCTTGTCTTTTATATATATATATATATATATATATATATATATATATATATATATATATATATATATATATATATATTGGTTATCTATTCTTTAAATAAAAAATAAAAAAGAAGACAATGTTTTTATTGTATTTATCTGTATCTGTGAGTTATTTGAGATCTTATTTCACTACTCCAGGGTCACGTAATTGTATTTATGAACTCCTAGAATATGCTTTAACCAGAGTCATTTTTTTAATGGAATCTCCTGATGAAAAGGTTTCCAAATATCTCTTTCAAAGCCCTTCATTTCATAGTCCATCCAAACAACAGGTGTAAATAAATTGTTGTTGGACAAAATAATACTATACATACTGATGGTCTTGGCTCCCTTCCTAAAATCAATGGCCCTCTTCCAAACAACAAGACACACAATTGCGCTATACTACGGTGGCCCTGAAGTGCAACTGCTGAAAAAATAAAGCAGTTGCTGTGAGATTTGAAGTGCTGAAAAAATAAAACAGCAGCTGCGAGATTTGCAACGGCTGCGATATTTGGAAGTGCTGAAAAAATAAAGCAGCTGCTGCAGCATTTTCAGAAGCAATTACGGAAAGGGAGGTGCATTGTGAAATATATTTGACTGACGCCATTGCACAGCAAGCAAGTCACGTCGGCTGAGCTGCTACTCAGAAGAGCCAACAGAATCTGAGAAACGGGCGCCAACTGCGCAGAGCACGAAGTATCATATTAATATCGCTGTGTCTTCTGCTCTCTATCCACTTTGTGGTGACATATTAAGAGATATAGGGCTGTCCTAAAATGTATTAGAAATTTATGAAAACTTAGGTAGGAGACAGAATGGGTTTAAAAGTAGCTAGATTTACTAAATTAACAACTGTACTTAATTATTACAAGGCAGTGTGACAGTGCTTTATTTTTATTTTTATTCTTAAGCACTAACAGGAACCATCCGTTAACAATTCCTTCAGAAGGAACAGTTTACTGATTTAATAGACAAGAGTATGAGCTAATTTGGGAAATGCAAAATTAGAGAGACGGCTTTAACAAATATGAATAACTCCAAAAAATCTAAGAAACAATAATAAATAACACATTCATATAAAATAGTATTTTTATTTTAGGGGCGGTACGGGGCACTGGGTTCGGGTCTCGGCTCGGTGTCTGTCTGCGCGGTTTCCCCGGGTCTCCCGCTTCCTCCCACCATCCGCCAGGTCGATCGGCAAAGCTAAACTGCCCAGCAATGGGCTGCGTCCCGTCCTGGCTGTATTCCTGCTGATCCGCCATGCCTGCCGGGATCGGCTCCGGCTTCCCCGCGACCCTGACCAGGATAAGTGGCTTCGAAAATGGATGGATTTTTATTTTATTAAGGACTTTTGTATTGTCTCTAACTTATCTTAATTCTACATGCGTTTTATACTGAATGTACTTTAAAACCATGTCCTGTCTGTAGCGTTCTGTACAAAACCTGTTGGGAACCTTAACCTTTGCCGTGTTGTCTACTTAAACCGTTTACAAATGTGCCTTCACAATATATATATATATATATATATATATATATATATATATATATATATATATATATATATATATGAAAATTAACCCATTTACACAATAAAATGGTAAGAAAAGTATATTTAATTTATATAAACAGCAACATCTTTTATTGTTATTATTATTATTATTATTATTATTGTTGTTATTATTATTATTATTATTATTAATGAGTGTTATTCTATATTTTGGAATTGCTCTCAAATTAGCCTGCCCCACTTATGCATGACCAGACATTGTAATTTACATTGGATCAGGACTACTTTACTTTTTAAACGTAAAATCTTTCAAATACAGTTAACAGAAAATAAAGCTTCTACAGTAAATTAATATCTGTAACAGAAAAACACCAAGCGAGTACATACTCACTCTAAACATGTATGATTCTTCAGCGGGTGTATTTAGAACCTTTGGGTTCTTCGTGAGTTAAAGGGTTCGTTTAAGAACCGTGAGCTCCGTGGTAACACAAGGGAGCATTTAAGAGCCCTTTTCATCATGATCGCGATTGATTTAACACACATTTAAGGTTCTGTAGGATCCTTGTTTGCAGGGAACCTTGGTAAAAGGTTTTAATAAGAACCTTAAGGATCCTCCACAGTATCAACCCTGCGAATCCAAAAAGCTTCTTATTAGAACCTTCACTTCTTAGAGTTTACATATAGGCTGAGTACTGTAATTGTATATGAAAATATACATGTTTAGTTAAATTAGTGATACCATAAGCTTTCATTAATTTCTAATACATTTTAGGACAGCCCTATAACTCTTAATATGCCACCACAAAGTGGATAGAGAGCAGAAGATCACAACAATGTTAATATGAATACGTGCACTGCGCAGTTGGCGCCCGTTTCTCAAAATCTGTTGACTCTTCCGGAGAAGCAGCTCAGCCGACGTGACTTGCTTGCTGTGCAATGGCATCAGTCAAATATATTTTACAATGTACCCTCCCTTTCCGTAATTGCTTTTGAAAATGCTGCAGCAGCTGATTTCCAAATCTCACAGCCGCTGCTTTATTTTTTCAGCAGTTGCACTTCAGGGCCACCGTACTATACAGGTAGTGCAGTGTGAAAAAAAGGCACACTTCCAAGTGTATTATCCACACCACCCCAAATGAGAGACAAATCTACCATGCCAAGACAAATCCCTTGATGGAGGTGAGTGACATCAGCAGAACAGGCTAACATGCAAAATAATCCATGTTACATTCAACCTCTCTCTAAACACCACTGTTTGCTGCACCGGGTTGATCTGCTGGGACCTGGGAGAAGAGCTCAGGGCAAGTTAGTTAAAACAGACTTGCACTTACCTGCCATCACTCACCTGTAATCCGGTGACACAGAGTCCTGATTGGAACGGGGTCCTTCTGGGGAGTTTGCTCCAGTTTGATTAGACCATCTATGGGAGAAGTAGAGTCAGGTTGTTTGACAGTGTGGATGTGTGTATTAGAGTAGTGGAGTCAGTGTGTGTGCCGCTGTGTCTCACGTGGTGCTGAGACTCGCTGTGCTTGTATTACGAGGTGTCTGTTCATCCAGCCAAGCTGCTGCAGTCATCCGTGGTGCTTGATGAATAAAAGCAAGTGTCAAGATTTCAATAAGGGAGGTAACCTGAGCGACAGAGAACTTACCTGGGTCTGAGAGGTTCAATCTTTTTGGAGGCAGGCTGGTGATCTGTGCTGTTCTGTACCCAGCTTTGCTCATTCAAGCTGCAGTGCAGATATCAGTGGCCTGTCATTATGGGGCAGTGGGGCCGGACCCCACTTGAAGGATTAAAAATAAAAGGGAATAATATCTTTACATTTCAAAGATTATAACACTTTTTTTATATAGGACAAAAACTTAAATATCCTACAGTTGGGTAAAAGGTGATACTTTGCATGGTGTATGGCAAACTGCCGAGGTCATAAGACCAGTGGTAAGCTAACAAGCAATCAAAAATATCTCTGTAGGGCAGCCTTTACTGCACGGAAGTGTTACAATTGCGCTGTTTGAAATACAGTACAGAAAATATGGTGCATCACTCCTGTGTTCTACTGTTTTCCCATGCATAATGAAGGGGCACTTCAGCGTTGGTCCTTTGCCTTACTGCACAACTTGCTGCAGATTGAGTTTTGTCAAAACCTACCCACTGAAGATGAACAGTGATGGGTATTATTTTGGTATTAAAGTGTTTTTTTCTGTTTTCTTTTCAACAAAAACATCAAAATAAAACATGACAGATGTAAAAATGCTTTTAATAGAATGGTCTACAAAAGACAAAGTGGCATATTGGAAACATTACTGGAAAATTACATTCTTTTTCCTCACCTTGTATTTGTGGGAGACCTCATGTGGACAGAATCTGACTACGAGGACTTAAAAACATTCATCAGAAAAACAAAGGAAACATGAAAGTTGCACTACTCACATGGAAAACACAACTCAAACTACTGGGCAAGCTAAACATTGCAGCACTGATCAACAGGAGATACATATAATCGATAGAGCTCCACAATGAGCAAAAATAATTGCCTGGATGAAACAGTGTGTGAAATGCAAACTTACACTGAAAGGTCATGCAGAAACAGAGGGCTCCATTAATCAAATATTCTGTAGCATTTTCTAAACAATTTGCAATGGGACTCTAGGTTAAGTAGTTTACTGGTGGACTGAGACCTCATCCAAGCCTTTGCCTAAAATGGCATTCAACATGAGTGCTTCTGCCATTGCAACATTACCAAGCTGTGAAGCTTTGCATCCCTGCCCCCATTTTGTCTTTTGTTCCAAAACAGCATGAACACTTAATTAACCTCAGTGTGCTTCTCAAATTGAAACAATTCTGAACACCCTGGTGTTGATAACAAATTACACTGCCTTACCTATTCCCCGGACATCACAGACAAAATAATTATGATTGTGTGGATATCTGACTTCACAATCCTTGGGTCATAAATCAAATGGAGAACGAGGACGGGATGCAATCATCGATAATTTCCACTGTGACAAGTCCATTGGAATAACAAACTTGGAGATGATGTCATATTGTCACAATTTGGGACATAAAGTCTTCTTACATTACCTAGTTTAAGAAGATGAAATTTGACTTTTCAAACACTCAAACAAAGCTTACAAAAAGTCAAAGGATGCCCTGCAGTTCATAGCCTTCAAGAGGACTCTTTGTATTTAAAACTCACATCAGCAGTAACCATGTCTCTCAAAGACTGTATAAAAGCTGGAAATGAGTAAAGCAATATATGCCAAGTTAAGACTCACCCCTTTAAAGAATAAATACATGCATAAACTGCCATCAAGTAAAATCAAAATCTGCTTTTGCAATCAAAAGCTGCAATCAAGTAGATTTCAAACATTTATGGACATTTTTGCTTCTTATCCTTCCAGAAGTATTTAGCCATTAGCTTCACTTCACTTACTGTTAATGTTGAAGGAGGCTGATCAATGGGACATCACTTCTATTAGGTACAAAGGGAAAGCAGCCAAATACACAGTTATACACTAGTTAATGTCAACTTAAAAAGGGCAAGACATTTTAATAATTATAAAATGTGTGAGAAACGTCCCTTTATAAAATATAAAGGATGGAAAATATACAGTCCGTTTGGATACTTTAATGATATATGTTTATGATTTACTTGTGCTTTGGTCTGAATGTCTGAATTTATTGTTATAATTATTAAACATTGTCTTACTTGTTATGTCCATATCACAAACCAAACAGTGTTGTAAGTAGACTATGTATAGGCATCCATTTGTGTCACTGTAATTGGAGAAATTAGATATTATTTGATTCAAGTAGATTTTTCATTAATATGCAAAAACCTACAGTGATCTTTTTATTTTGTTAATGTTTTATTATATGTTGTATTTAACGTCTGATGTAATTATGTGACACGGGATGTGCAAACATTTATCTAAGACTGCTGATATCATCAATTAATATTATGTTGGAGTTTCCACAGAGAATTTCCAATTTAAATCATTAAAATTATACAATATGCTAATGTGTTCTGTGTGCTCAGAGTGTCATGCTTTGTAACAGTTACCTTTTCATACAGTTTGCAAATAATGGAACTCCCTAAAGGGCAACTGTAATAATGGGAAACCTATTATAGAGAGGAAATTCTGGCGATCAAAAACTGGAACAAAAGCCTCATCCCTTCCTGTTTTACCTTTATTGTAATCTTTTTGTAGGGATAAAGGGATAAAACTGGGCCTTTGAACTAGAAGGGAAAACAAGTGTCCCTGTGGAAATTCATAATACCTCAGCATTTGTAAAGCCTTAAGAATGCAAATACGTTTTTTGCTAAGTGTCAACACAAATCATTTGAGCTTGACCAGGCTATGTTTTTCAGGTGTTATCTGGCCTATAAGTAGCAACAAATACAAATTTCACATTTCACAGCCCTATTCTTTCTGTTATTTTTGTTTCAGTTTATGCGTATTCATGGATAGTGACAGGGCCTAGTAGGAAACAGGAGGTGGGTACCTGGGCTTCATTTTCATATTGAAAATTGCCATTTGCTTTAAAATAAAAAACAGGGGCCAGTTGTCACGGGGCGATTTGACTTGCTCCCGCTTCACTGTGTGCTTTAATACATAATGTAAGAGCCATATCCTGTAGATGTTCTACAGTATTTCTACAATGAGTGACCAGTTGATAGCTACCTTATATAAATGTTATAGTGTTCAATAATATACAATTCAATTGTATTATTAAATGTAAGTCTCCCTAGATTAAGGTATCAGTCATATCAATAAATACTACAACTGATACTATTTCTAAACAATAAGAAGAAAAGGGAGAAGAAGAACATAACTGTAGGAGAGAAATACTATAGGCTATACTATAAAATGCTATACAAATGAAGAACATGGTGTAAAGGAATTGGAGTGGAGGGATAAACAGAAGTGGTACAGTATTTTCTAAAGAAAAAAAACTGCATGTTTCACCATAGATATTCTCTTCTGGCTTTTCGCAGTCAACTTAAGCTGAATCATTTTCTGAAAATGATGTGCTCTGAGTAAGTGTGATTTTAAATACAGATATAGACAAGGATGAGAAAAAATCCACTGTGGAAGTGTAAAAAAAAAACTAAAAAACATAATAGCAGCTATTCCTAAAATGTATAGTGGAAAAACCCATGAAGAGGTATGGTCAATCTTCCCTAATTTCCCTAAGTTCACATTTGTATCACTGTTATTTCTGCTTTTGGTCACATACATACCTAGTTCTTAGCTTAAATGTATACCTTTCTCCAATATATATTGGTGTTTGAATATTGGAATGTGTTATATTTTTGCTTTCATGTCTTTGTTTTGGTTACATTATGGTACACCATAAAGAAACATATATACATGGACGAATGGCAAAGATGGTGAGGGTAAGATAGTGAGTAGTTCATTCATCTTCTATACCTTCAGAGTTGAGATACTATCTAACTGAGAATAAGTTTGATATTTCATATGTTTTCAGTGCTATGTGGGAAACAAAATAACCAATTACAATGGCTGCAGTAATATTGTGTGATTATGTCATGCTATGTTGATTAGAAAAAGTTGTTTTGGGAAGGACTTATAAATGAGGAAAACACTATATTATTTAGCAAAATCATGTTATTGAAAAAATACCTGTCAAAGCAAAATGCATTTTTTACTTGTTTCAATTCATATTTGAGGTCAACAGATTTTTACCCCTCAAAATAATCACTGAATTGTTTTACCTATTGTGACAGTATGGTGCCTCTCCCAAGCACAGCTGTTAATTGTGTGCATGACTGTGATTGGGTTTTAATGTATACACATGGTATTAATCTGCTACAACAAAACAAAATAAAATGATAAAATGATTGGGAGGCAGAATCACTTTTGCAAGTACATTTGGGGGGAAGTGGTTTGTGAAGTAAGAATTTGAGATCAGTTTGATTGTATTATACTGGAGGAACTGCAACTGAAGACAGGAGAATTGATGTCGGAATGGCATTGAATACCCTAATTTGCTCCTCAGAGAATGGGAGAAGAATACATTAAATAATTACAGCAATTCACCTCAACGGGCCTTTTCATTGCATTTCTGAATACTGCCCCACATGATTCTGAAAGGTGGCAAGGCTGTGCTAATGTAACATAATTGTCTGCAATTGTTCAAAATTACCTCTAATTAAGCATGTTGAAAACGTGAAAACGGATGACTCATCTCTTTTGAACTTCCACGGATTAAGGATACACTAGTAATCAAAAGTATGGAGTCATCCGGAAAAGGTACTAGGCAATTAAAATTTAAATACAATTGTTGAGCTTTTATTAGCAAAGAAAAATAGCATAATTACAATTTTTTGTGTTATTACATGATTATTATTTTTGAGTGGCCTTTTGTCTCTCCTTTTACTTATTTAGTGTATTATTCTAATATGGCATAGTTTGAATTCAGGGGAAAAGTTAAATATTTCTGTCTGCGGCTCTTCATTAAAGTCTTGTACAAGCTACTATGAAATAAACTGAAATGTATATGAAACTGAGCTACTGAAATTGCAACCCTTTTGTTTTCTGCAAAGGGACTCTCAACTGCATTGAGTTTTCATTCAGAATTAACTCTGTAATTAAAACTATAATTAGAGTGTTTGAACCACAGTACAGAAAATGTCGGCGTCTCTTTGGTATATATGTGATCGCATACTGTGCAATACACAGCATCTATTTACTTATTTTGGCATAACATTGTAGGCTGCCTCACAATAGTTAAGAAACTTATATCCAAACATAAAACAGAAAGCTATTCACCTTCCTATAAAGCACATTCTTTGTGTGTTTTCCTAGGCAGTCATGTAAATGCTGAGGGAATTATACAATGTCTATTGGATTTTGCTACACTTTTACCAAAATATTGAACCTACCTTATCATGACACTTTAAATACTGCAGGCACGTTTAGAAGACAAAGCATAGATACAAAAAATATAAAGCATTCTGAGGTCTATTTGTTTACTGAACAATAAGCGGCTATGATGTTAGGACATGGTTTTATGATTTATGGTTTACTTATTTGTTTGCTTGTTTGTTTTGATGTATTTTTGCCCTAGAAACTCCACTCTGATAACTTCAACTGAGCCTGTAAATAAAAGGTGATTTTGTGTCCTCACTTGCGTCACAGATCCAGTTTTCTGCTTGATCTTATTAAGCTTTCCATGAAAGACAGCAGTGAGAAGCATTAGGGTGGCAAAAGGAACATTATGTACTGCCATGCGTGGGAAGTCCAAACACGTTTATTTCTCAGCTTTTTGATTAATGTATTTTTTTATTTAATGACAAAAAACACACTGTGCAGGTTCGGCAAATGATGGCCTGCGTGCGTGTGTCTCTCGTTTATGTGTCTGTGAAGTACTCTTATGACGAGTCTATTATTTCACTGTGTAAGTTAAAGCAACAGGAAGGGATATGTTTTGGTTAATTTGATTATTTTGTTTTCATCCTCAGCCTGCTCTGTCAAAAAAAAGTGCTGGAAAGACCAACAAAAAGGTCATAAGAGTATGACAAGATACAAACCTCATAGTCTATCAGAAAGATGTCTAACTGAAGATCTTCAAGGGAAAGAGTTTTTAAAAATACCTCTTTTCAGGACGTCCCTGCTGTGATTACAGTGTTCCCTGCACCACCCCAGGCTGCTCCTGCTGCTTGGCTTTGTCTGCAGAAGTGTCAGTTGTAATACCCTCCTACCTAACACTAGCTTAACAATGAAAAACAAACACATGGGGCAGAGGGGAAACTGCTGGAAGTGAAATCAAAATGTGTGTGTCTTGGGCAAGTACATTTCAGGGGGTTATTTCTTGTCCACATATATCCCATTTAAAGGCAAATTAAGTCCCATTCAGATGATTAAATGTGTATATATATATATATATATATATACACTCACCTAAAGGATTATTAGGAACACCTGTTCAATTTCTCATTAATGCAATTATCTAACCAACCAATCACATGGCAGTTGCTTCAATGCATTTAGGGGTGTGGTCCTGGTCAAGACAATCTCCTGAACTCCAAACTGAATGTCTGAATGGGAAAGAAAGGTGATTTAAGCAATTTTGAGCGTGGCATGGTTGTTGGTGCCAGACGGGCCGGTCTGAGTATTTCACAATCTGCTCAGTTACTGGGATTTTCACGCACAACCATTTCTAGGGTTTACAAAGAATGGTGTGAAAAGGGAAAAACATCCAGTATGCGGCAGTCCTGTGGGCGAAAATGCCTTGTTGATGCTAGAGGTCAGAGGAGAATGGGCCGACTGATTCAAGCTGATAGAAGAGCAACTTTGATTGAAATAACCACTCATTACAACCGAGGTATGCAGCAAAGCATTTGTACAACACGTACAACCTTGAGGCGGATGGGCTACAACAGCAGACGACCCCACCGGGTACCACTCATCTCCACTACAAATAGGAAAAAGAGGCTACAATTTGCACAAGCTCACCAAAATTGGACAGTTGAAGACTGGAAAAATGTTGCCTGGTCTGATGAGTCTCGATTTCTGTTGAGACATTCAGATGGTAGAGTCAGAATTTGGCGTAAACAGAATGAGAACATGGATCCATCATGCCTTGTTACCACTGTGCAGGCTGGTGGTGGTGGTGTAATGGTGTGGGGGATGTTTTCTTGGCACACTTTAGGCCCCTTAGTGCCAATTGGGCATCGTTTAAATGCCACGGCCTACCTGAGCATTGTTTCTGACCGTGTCCATCCCTTTATGACCACCATGTACCCATCCTCTGATGGCTACTTCCAGCAGGATAATGCACCATGTCACAAAGGTCGAATCATTTCAAATTGGTTTCTTGAACATGACAATGAGTTCACTGTACTAAACTGGCCCCCACAGTCACCAGATCTCAACCCAATAGAGCATCTTTGGGATGTGGTGGAACGGGAGCTTCGTGCCCTGGATGTGCATCCCACAAATCTCCATCAACTGCAAGATGCTATCCTATCAATATGGGCCAACATTTCTAAAGAATGCTTTCAGCACCTTGTTGAATCAATGCCACGTAGAATTAAGGCAGTTCTGAAGGCGAAAGGGGGTCAAACACAGTATTAGTATGGTGTTCCTAATAATCCTTTAGGTGAGTGTATATGTATCACGCAAGGATTTTATTTAAAACAGGCTCACATTAACTTTATAGTGTCAAATATTTTATATTTTCAAAAAATGTTTTTCAAAACTTACTAAATAAACTATCATCTATTGGAAATCCACTTGGTGTTGGCAGAAGGGTGAAAGGGGGAGCTTTAAATGTTGATGTTGTTTAACAGTTGGAATATTATAATATAGCCCATTCATCTTGCTGTGTCAGCTCTGTATATTGTTGAATTCCAAAAGCTTTTCTGTGCGCACAAATTAATTCAAAATTGAAATTGAAATTATGTTGTGACTGATTAGAGTAAGGCTATGTTAGTTAACAATGGTTCATGTGCTTATGTTAATATTCACAAATGTATCACAACCAAACGAATAATACCTTGTTTTAAAAGTTAATGCTTAAAACTAAGAACTGCCATATCAGTATACAATTTTTAGTCTTGAAGGTGTTCATACTATGTTTAAGTGCTGGACAGTTGCAAAATAAATTCCCAAAACAAGCTTAATACATGATTCAGTGTGTAAGCAGAAGTGTGCACTAGAGGTTAGTGATCTGGGCTGGTAACCATAGTGTTCAAATCCCAGCTGACACTGCTGTTGTACCCCTGAGTACGTTACCCATGTTTCTTTAGTAAAAAATAACAAACAACAACAACAGCAACTACAACAAAAACTATAAATGGGAACATATGTATGTCGCTGTTGGATAAAAGTACCAGTCACATACATTTTTAATAACAGTAATCATGATTTGTCAATTACAGTGCTAGATAGATAATAATGGCCTAGCTAATGCATGCTTTAGCTTAATGCCTTAAAGGAGAAGCTTAACATTTCATTAAAGCACTGAATTAAATCACTGTTATGCATGCAGATAGATACTGTACATATAGACTTCTATGGTAGGCAAGCTGAGGGTCATTTACTGTACAAGGTATCATAAGGCCAACTTGTTTGCCTAAATGAGGCAATAATTTTTTCCTGGGAAGTGGCCTCCTGCAATTACATAATTTACAATCCTGAAGCATGTTGCTAATTAATTAATGTATGTTTTCCATTGCTTTAGGTGTATTATTAATTAAAGACATAGAAAAGAAGGGCTAACCCAGAAGTTATGGTGAATTTAAATGAATGTTTCACCAGTTGCATTAGGATCCATGTTTACGTGCCAGTACATGAAATGCATGTTCTTTAATGGAAAACCATTACAGATGATCAAACAATACAATACACACATTGTAATAATTCCCTGGAAGAACCCAGGAAGAATGAAGTGCACAATTAAAAGTTAGTTTGCAAAGGAGCAAAGTCATAGAATTCAAATCAATTATCAATGTTCTAGGGCGGCACGGCACTACTGCCTCCCATCTCCGGGTTTGAGGCCAGTCTGTGTGGAGTTTGCATGTTCTCCCTGTGTCCGTGTGGGTTTTCTGCGGGCACTCCGGTTTCCTCTCACTGTCCAAAGACATGGTTGATTGTTTTTTCTGAGTGTATTCCTGCATTGCGCCCTATGCCTGCTTAGATCGGCTCCGGCTTCCCTGTGACCCTCACCAAGATAAGTGGTTTTGAAGATGGATGGATGGATGGTCTTGTTCTATTGCATTTCCATTTGTTTGATGGCAATAGACTCAGGCTGCCTTGCAAACCCTTCCCTCTTCCCCTGTTCCCTTCCCCCTTGTCCCTATGCTAAGTGTACACTTCATGTGACACTTTGCTGACATCACAGAGTGTGTATTTGAGGGAGAACACCCTTCATCACCCACTATAACAGCAGTATTGGTTGTCCACGTAAACCGGGTATCACTTGCTGCTGGATAAATTAGAATGTATTCTTTTGTTTCTATTTTTCATAATAATTATAACGTTTAACATATTTGCTATCATTGAAATGCTTTAAATTCTGGTCCATGACAGCTATCTATACAGTGAGGGAAAAAAGTATTTGGTCCCCTGCTGATTTTGTACGTTTGCCCACTGACAAAGAAATTATCAGTCTATAATTTTAATGGTAGGTGTATTTTAACAGTGAGAGACAGAATAACAACAAAAAAATCCAGAAAAACGCATTTCAAAAATGTTATAAATTGATTTGCATGTTAATGAGGGAAATAAGTATTTGACCCCTTCGACTTAGTACTTGGTGGCAAAACCCTTGTTCGCAATCACAGAGGTCAGACGTTTCTTGTAGTTGGCCACCAGGTTTGCACACATCTCAGGAGGGATTTTGTCCTACTCCTCTTTGCAGATCCTCTCCAAGTCATTAAGGTTTCGAGGCTGACGTTTGACAACTCGAACATTCAGCTCCCTCCACAGATTTTCTATGGGATTAAGGTCTGGAGACTGGCTAGGCCACTCCAGGTCCTTAATGTGCTTCTTCTTGAGCCACTCCTTTGTTGCCTTGGCTGTGTGTTTTGGGTCATTGTCATGCTGGAATACCCATCCATGACCCATTTTCAATGCCCTGGCTGAGGGAAGGAGGTTCTCACCCAAGATTTGACGGTACATGGCCCCGTCCATCGTCCCTTTGATGCGGTGCAGTTGTCCTGTCCCCTTAGCAGAAAAACACCCCAAAGCATAATGTTTCCACCTCCATGTTTGACAGTGGGGATGGTGTTCTTGGGGTCATAGGCAGCATTCCTCCTCCTCCAAACACGGCGAGTTGAGCTGATGCCAAAGAGCTCGATTTTGGTCTCATCTGACCACAACACTTTCACTCAGTTCTCCTCTGAATCATTCAGATGTTCATTGGCAAACTTCAGACGGGCCTGTACATGTGCTTTCTTGAGCAGGGGGACCTTGCGGGCACTGCAGGATTTCAGTCCTTCACGGCGTAGTGTGTTACCAATTGTTTTCTTGGTGACTATGGTCCCAGCTGCCTTGACATCATTAAAAAGATCCTCCCGTGTAGTTCTGGGCTGATTCCTCACCGTTCTCATGATCATTGAAACTCCACGAGGTGAGATCTTGCATGGAGCCCCAGACCGAGGGAGACTGAGTTATTTTGTGTTTCTTCCATTTGTGAATAATCGCACCAACTGTTGTCACCTTCTCACCAAGCTGCTTGGCGATGGTCTTGTAGCCCATTCCAGCCTTGTGTAGGTCTACAATCTTGTCCCTGACATCCTTGGACAGCTCTTTGGTTTTGGCCATGGTGCAGAGTTTGGAATCTGATTGATTGATTGCTTCTGTGGACAGGTGTCTTTTATACAGGTAACGAGCTGAGATTAGGAGTACTCTCTAATCTCCCTAAAGGAGTGCTCCTAATCTCAGTTTATTACCTGTATAAAAGACAACTGGGAGCCAGAAATCTTGTTGATTGATAGGGGATCAAATACTTATTTCCCTCATTAACATGCAAATCAACTTTTTTGAAATGTGTTTTTCTGGATTTTTTTGTTGTTATTCTGTCTCTCAATGTTAAAATACACCTACCATTAAAATTATAGACTGATCATTTCTTTGTCAGTGGGCAAACGTACAAAATCAGCAGGGGATCAAATACTTTTTTCCCTCACTGTAGGTATTGAAATTTGGTGAACATTTCTAACCATATATTTAAATAGTTAAATCAATTCATTTTATTGGCCAAGCATCTCCATATAGCATAATGTTCACAAATATACCTGCCCTGCAAGGGAAAGTCACAAGGGAGCAAGTGTAATTTGGGATGCAGCCTTGGCGGAGATGTCAACAGTCTGTGACACATTGCTTTGTTATTGTTTTTTCTGGTTTGTATTTGGAATGAGATGGAAATTAAACTGGAGCAAGACTGTAAGATGGAGGCATCACAGTGTGTCTAATAAATTGATAGTTTATAGACTTGTACAATATCTTAGATTTGAAGGCATGTTTTATGATGAGCCATGATTGCTCTTTCCACTGTTTATTGCAGTTCCCTGTGACTAACAGAGATGCAAGTTGTCTAATGAAAATACAGTTCAACTTGCTCTGCACTTTGAAGAAGGGCATAGTTAAACAAGCTCTTAGAATATTCTGATTGTCAGGTAATATTTTCTTATTTGGTAACACTTTATAAAAAGGTGCTGCATAATAATGTGGTATTAAAAATGTATAAATACATGTTTAATAGATATTTAACAGATACTTTGTAAAGCATTAATAATAACATTATAAATTAGTTATAACTCTGTTACAGCAATACACGGAATGGACACAAAGTCAACCAGGTAGCTAAAAAAGTATCCCTCTCATAAATCAATTATAAAAATATACAAACAGTGTAAAATAATGTATAAGGAATGTGTCAAAGCAAGTGAATTTTGCTTACTAACCTGTTCATAAATTATTTGAAAGAGGGACACTTTTTAGCTACCTGTTTGACCATGCAATGTATTGCTATAACTGAGTAACACATTAATAAGCAGCACTTTATAAAGTGTTGCCTTTTATTTTTTAAGCTTCTAATTTTAATATAGTGGCATATGACAGTTGGTATATATGGCAGACATGCCTTTCGCATTTACCCCCCTACAGACCCACCGACATGTAAAAATACCAGTTGCAACCAACTTTCACACCAGGATTTTCACTTGGAACCTCAACGCACTCTATTTCAAACACTCAGCAGCTTTTGACTTTAAGTTCCCTGCCCTTTTAGCCCAGTTTACTTTGAAAGGTCTGAGGAGTAGATATGCAGACATGCACAGTGGCTCTTTACGTGGCATGTGTGACAGTAGTTGCCTGGAAGCGACTGGCAATCAGCAATAGTGCTTCAGATGGTACTGGGTCCTCAGTTGCTTGCTAATGGTCAAAAAGCTCCTCCGCAACATGATTTTTCACTTTCTGCCAGAGCGAAAGACTTGACAAATGGAAACCAGCCTGTCAGTAGCTGATCTGCCAGGCTTCTCCCTGTAGGGATTCCCTGCTGTCTTCAGTACCACACCACTCGAATGTTCTCACCTCATTATTTGGAGTCGTGTTGCTATTTTACCAATCACTTCATCATATATATGAGAGCTGCAATGTGGCACCTGTGGGTATTGTTTCTGAGCACAGGTAGTTTCAGTGCTGCAGTACTATCACAGCATGTCCTAATTGTGTTATTTAGTAGTAGTTAGTAGTAGTAGTAGTAGTAGTAGTAGTAGTAGTAGTAGTAGTAGTAGTAGTAGTAGTAGAAGTAGTAGGAGCAGTAGTAGTAGTTGTAGATGTAGTATGTATGCATTGTTAGTCTCATGTTTTGACATTTTAAGCCCACATTTGTTCATTGTTGTAGTTGTGAAGTATTTGCATAGTGTCTATTGAAGAATATTGAAATAGTGTCTTTGGATATGTTTTTGGAAAAACGAATTGCCTGTATTCTCTTGATATTATGTGTGCTCTCCTACAGTAACATTTACTATGTTCTGTTGTAATGTAATTTTGTAAAGCACTGCTGGTCATGAAAAGGTGCTTCATTAATCAAGGAGGAAAAAATTGCATTCAACTGAAATCAATTAAAATAAAGTTAAATCTTTTAATATTTTTGTTCCATTAATATTATGCGATTATTCAACAGTGTGAATGACTGATTAATTCAGCTGTCGCTTAAAAGCTGCATAACATAAAGTACCATTTTAGCACCAATTTACACCATGTTGAGATAAAAAGTTATATATATATATATACCAGATACCAGAATAGTAGAACAAAGAACAGCTGGTGAAATGATAGAAGTAATTTATCATTCTTAGATTCTGCTAATTTGTTCAGTGCAAGTTCTAGCCTGATCTATCCATTAAGCTTGTGCCTGTAAATTTAGAATACAAGAAATACAAATACAAGAAAACATTTGAAGAATTAAAGTGCATTAATCCAGGATTTCCACTTTCCTTAACATATATAGGAATGTTTCATTTATGACTGACAGTGTTTATCATCTAAAACCACAAGGAATAAGTAAATCTGAAATATTGATGAGGTCTACACGAGGCGAGGAGATGTCTACGCCTTTTGTAACCTCGGATTGGTGTAGAATTAGTACATTTGTGGGAGGAGTTGACAGGGCACTGAAGAAATAGCGTATCAGGTTAGAGTTTGGTTTGAAGAATTTAAATATTTGGGGGCGAAGTTGACAGGGCACTGAAGAAGAAATAGCGTATCAGGTTAGAGTTTGGTTTGAAGAATTAGTACTTTGGGGGCAGAGTTGACAGGGCACCGAAGACAGGGGGATATGTTTACAATTTGAGAACAGGCTCTGAAGACAGGGGTCTGTTTACATTTGAGGCGATGTGACTGGGCCCCCCAAACCCCCGAATAACGGAATGTGGTGAGAGATAGCGTTCTGTAGAAGAGGTGGGGGCTGTGGGTAATTTGAGAGCCACAAGTCATTTTCCCCAAACAGATTGTATTAGGAACATCTTGTTAAAATAATAAGAAATAACAACATATATAAATAATTAAAAATAAATCAGGTTCCTTACGGATAAGAAAGAAAGAAAGAAAGAAAGAAAGAAAGAAAGAAAGAATGAAATAAAAGAGAAACTGTATTAAATAAGTCATTTCTTCACACGGCGCTACTTAGTAATAATGACAAATGTCTAGAGATCTCGAATGTTTTAGAAGAGGTCTTCTCACCAAGAGATGGTGCAAAACATACGTGCCCAGATACCCTGAACATAGATTAAATTAAAAGAAATGGAAAGAGAAATGAACAATATAATCAATATAATCTAATACTACAGGATACAGTACATTTCCAGCATATGTAAAGAAAAGATAAATGTAAAATTGAATAAATGAAATTAAGTTTTAAACGTGTGTGTGTGTGTGTGTGTGAGAGAGAGAGAGAGAGAGAGAGAGAGAGAGAGAGAGAGAGAGAGAGAGAGAGAGAGAGAGAGAGAGAGAGAGAGAGAGGGTCTGTTTAATTTATGTTTGAACACAGGGCTGTCGGTGGAGTGCAGGTTGGAGCCTTATTTCAAGGGTTCAGATTCTGATGACACCGAGCTGTTTTGTAGTCGCTTGTATTAAAAAATAAATAAATACATAAATAAAAAAGTTTAACGACACAATAACACAATAATGTAATAAAGAATTCTATCCGAAACGATTTTGCAAACGTGTAACTATAAGGCTATCAACATATTATCATTAATCTTAACCATTATGATGTATGAAGATATAAAAACATGATATCGAATAAGGAATGACGG
The DNA here is from genome assembly GCF_036373705.1 of Amia ocellicauda. Classification (NCBI taxonomy): domain Eukaryota; kingdom Metazoa; phylum Chordata; class Actinopteri; order Amiiformes; family Amiidae; genus Amia; species Amia ocellicauda. Next base: position 11,153,630 of record NC_089853.1, on the reverse strand, counting down.
TTACTGCAAAACTTTTTGGAATCAGGTGATATACAGCCGCTATGTGTTAAAAGATAAGACGTGTGGTAGTGGTGGGGGTTGTAACATCAAGAGAGAGAGAGAGAGAGAACGCACATAAACCCCTTGTCTAAAGGGGTATTTTGGTTCTAAAATGTAATACAATATAATAAGAGATGTATAGAAACCTATAGAAAAGACAATTTTATTTAATTCGTTTTAAACGTGTGTATTTAATGTTGATGCCATAATGGTTAGGGTCAAATGATTATATAATTATATTCTTTACATAGTTTTAAAAATAGGGGTTTAATGTGGAAATGCATATATATATATATATATATATATATATCAAAATAAATGGAAAGACCTACAGAAAACTTTATTAAATATAGGCCAACAACAAGCGTTGTACATGATCTACAACATACGATAGATATACATATCATTTTCAGATATTAAGGCTAAATAAAAACTAATAAGCCTGATATTTTCATGAACAAACTTAGATGACTTATCCTTGTCAAATACATTTTCAAGCTCGTGAACGGAACGGTTGTGGGAATTACAGCGGTCATCCCGCCCGTACACGCGCGATCACGGAGATTCCGTCCATTTGGTCAACACGCTGTCTGCACGGGTCCAGAGCACACAAAGACACATCGAGATCCCGGCCACGACCGTGCGGAGCGGACACTAACCTTATATTATAATACAATGTGTTACATTTAAGTACATAATTAAGAAATATAATATTTGAAATGTAATTAATATTAGAAATGTTTTAAATATATCTGAAATGTAATTTAACGTTTAAATTCTGCTTATAGGAATCGTTGATTTTCAAACGTCTCAAGAGCCTTTTACACTAGGTATTATTTATTGATTTATTTTTTAATATTTATAAATATTATTAGGCACAACGCGATGTTTCTAACAAGCACCCATACAATGTGCTCGATTTCTACCAGAACTAATCAATGAATACGGGTAAGACTCATTTAATAATGTCTCGACGGTATTAATTATACATGTTATGAATGTATGTACATTTATTTTTTATTTATTTTCATATTTTCACATTTACTTTCAGATTTGTCCCCGACATAAAATAACAAGAGACCCAGCACTTCATACGCTGAGCTGAGTAGGTTATACTTTTCATTTTATACATGTAATATCTTGCCAGGATGTGTGAAGGTAAATTATGGGTCTGTACGGTCGGCTTTTTATTTTATTTTGTGTTTTTATCAGAAGACATATCCAGACCGATCTGTGTCAAGCATTTTCAGAAAAGAGCGCATTCTGAGGGTGAGTGAGACCTTTATTTCATTGCTCTGAGAGATGGAGCCATGGTCATATTGTACACGAGTGTGTACAGTGTCTCTATTGTCTGGCCTTGTCAGGGCGTGCTGTGCTGAGGGCCTGCGCTGAGCCATCTGAGCAGAATGATGCGCATGCAGGTCGGCCCCGAGGCATGCTGGGATCTGTAGTGTTTAAAGGATTGTGGTAACGGAATGCTGGGAGATGTAGTATCCTACATTTGAAAGCAAAAGTAACCTGACTGCAGCACCTAGACTAGCTTATGTTATTAACTCATATTTATATATGTTTCGATTTAAGACACCGAAAGTGCTGACGAACTTGAATCAGGAATGCCAGATCTAAGAAGACGTCTGCATTTAAACGGTCTGTTTGCATCTAAAATTGAAAACCTGCTTCAGAGTCAAGCCTCCATCTTGGCCAACGAAAGTCTGGTCTTGGTCATTAATGTTGTTTGTAACCCTGAGGGTGGTGCTCGTAGGAGATTGTCAAGTTGTCTCAAGAATGAAATAATTCATAAGAAACTCAGGCAAATAGTGGCTGAAGGTAATATGAATAACAAAACATGCTTTGCGTATAGTATAGTACGCCTGTGCAGTCCCGTTATATCTGAAGAGCAAGCTCTGCATGATGCTTTGCAAATCCATCAGGCAGCAGGCCTGTCGGAACAGGAGATAGTGGCTTTTTCAGATATCCACAAATTTGAGAAGGTGATTGGTTTTAAGATCGTAGTCTGGTACAGTTGTGAGATAAATGATGTGTTTGTTCCATTTTAAACTCACTCAGAGTTTCACCCCCAGACATTGTTTCTTTTCCTTCATGAAAATCATTATCAAAATCAAAAATCATTTATCGATACTTGTTTGTGTGTAGGGGACCGTAAACAGATCCAGTTCTGATTTCACACATTCTTCTGACATGTTGTGTACAAAAGCCATGATTAAAATATATATCCCGAACAAGTTCTTGACTTTCTTTTAGGTTTTCTTTTAAAGGCCTTCTTCTTCTTTTTCGGCTGCCTACTCTTCCGAGTTCTGCTACGGTCTGCCGCTGAATAAGTAAATCTCTGTCTTTTGTTAGCTACCACTCTCCGCTGTAAGAGAATTTGGAATGCTTGGTTTTTCAGTCAATCTAAATAAATAGTTAAACTGAAAACTCATAGGTCAATTGGTTTCTCTTTTAAGATTATTTTTAGAGGGAAGATGCGATCAAGACACAGATGTGCAATAATCATTTATTTTGTCAAAAATAGGAAACTAATATCATTCAATTATATTACTGAAAATAAGTAATATTAAGCTTCTGTTGGATTACAGTAAGAAACAGATAATACCCATTTTCTTCTTTCTCCTCACAGTACAGCTTATAGGCCAGTCTGGTCAGGCAGGAAGCGGTGTGTCTCTCTCTGTCTCTCCTCTCCAGCTCTGTCTTGTGTCTCGTTGCAGGATGAAGAAGTTAAGAGAACTCAAATTCTCTTTGTTTTCCCTTTTATAAGGTTTCCTTCCAACCAATAGCATTTTGCCACCACCATGACTTGGGTGCCTTATGCTAAAGTAATTTAGAAGTGGGGGTCATTTCGAATTTGGCTAGGAGCCAATCAGAGGACAGGTCCCTTTTGGTCTCTGATCATAAAGATAGGGTTACCAGGGCTACCAGGGAACTTAGATAAAAGGAAGGAGGTCTGTTTCCTCTACCAAATCAGATGGTATAGAATTTCCCATAGAAAAATATATTCTAACAAATAATATCTTACAGTCCCCACCTTGGGAGGGAAAAACATTCAACAGATGTTTGACCTTTCAGTAAATAATAAAATAATATAAAAAGAATGCAGAACAAAACAAAACAAAAAATAAAAAAATAAAAACAGGAATTACAAAATACAAATAAACATTTAGTCAATGCACCTATTATATGTAGTTGTGAGGTAGATTGGATTTACCAAGCTTATTACGTGAAACTAATGTCTCATGCCGAATGGTGATAACATCACTATAATAAGTACATATTAGAGGACATAGGTAATAAAACATACACATAGTAACAATTAACACAGATAAGAAAGTAGCACCTTTAAAAACAAAATCCCACCAAGAATGCTTATAAGTGATCTCCATATTTCCATCAGAAATCAAATGTTGTACCCCCTGTTGAACTGTTTTGTGATTGATTTTTTTTTTTTTTAGTTTGAGAAGAATTATATCAGAAAGTTCCTATAAATTAATAAGACCTTCGGGATCAACAGGTTTCAGGATCTCTGCAAACATAGCCGGCAACATGGGTGCAAAAATTAAGTCTTCTGAAATATAAGGCAAGGTCAGATCACCAATCTTAATTGCACTTCTGGTTTGAACACAGAAAGTGGAGTTAGTTATTTGACATTCCAAATTATTGTACAAATAATAACGGTTTGTTGTAATGCACCCCGTGTGATTGCCTACTAGTCGTGCTTGCAAATATCCTATTTTATCCACAGGTACAGCATGTAAGGTTGATAACTTGGTTATGTTATTAACCCTAAACTGTAATTAGTCTCCAGTGACGTTACATGTACACAACATTGTAGAGCGATAGGTAATACAACATTCAGTATGATCAACAAATTCCATGAGGTTCTCATTTGACCTACAAATGGAGGTAATTGTCGTAGAGTTAATACTTTTCCATGTGCAATAATACCTAAATCATACATATTATGCAGGAACTTCATCACATTTTCAGCTGTATACAAAATAAAAACAAAACCTATAGTCTAAGTGTCTATATGTGGTTTCAGTTGGTAACACTAACAGTTTTCAACAGTTATAGAAATTCAAGTGGCAGGGATTGACAAGTTTGTGCATCATATACATCACAAACCAAGTATCTACTAACTACAGATCCAGAAACACATATTATAGAGTTTAAATGAGGATAACACACATGGATACTATTACAGCAGTTTCTACATCTAAGTCAGATTATCAATATTCAGAACACATTTTAGGCTTGCAATTCCCATAATGGTTATGGAGTCTCATGGTTGTTTGTAAACTTATTGCAGCATCAATGACAACCCCCAGGAAACCAACGAGGAATAGCATCATGGTCTCCATTTTCTCTCAGGAACACCTGAAAGATCAAGGGTAGCAGTGATCACTTAACAGTTTTTATCTGATTGATGTGAAACCATTTAAGAGTATCTTTGCCTTTTTCCTGAATTTTGACTTTGTACACTGCTGGACTTAATTTGTCGACAATGATGAATGGTCCATACCAATCGGCTTCTAAGGTATGGCGTTTGTGTTTGTAATTTCAAACCATACATCTGTCACCAATCTGCAATTCTTCTTCATGAACTTTGGTGTCAAAATATGTCTTAATTTGTCTCTGGTTGTGGCCTAATTGTTTAGCTACAAAGCGTTGCATTTGATCTACAGACGCTAGGTAATTTCGTAGCCAAGTCACATTAGCAGCTTGCAAAAGAACAGGTTGTTCTTCTAAAGGAAGCAAACAGTGTCCTGGGACATGCATAAGACGTCCAGTCATCGCTTGATGTGGTGTAATTCTGGTAGTGGAGTGTGGTGTTGACCGCATTGCCATTAGGCACAGAGGTAATGCCTCAGCCCACCTTTTTGGATTGTCTTGACACATTTTTTTCAAAAGTGTTTTTAGAGTGCGGTTTCCACGCTCGACTACTCCTGACGATTGAGGGTGGAATAGAATATGTAATTTCTGAGTGATGCCTAATGCTTGATACATAACTTTCACTACACTGCTATCAATCACCTTCGGTAGTCCCCACCTAGTGAACACATTTTGTATGAGAGTTTTCCCTACAGTGGCAGCTGTGGCACGCCTGCAAGGAAAAGCTTCAATCCACTTTGTGAATTTGTCAAGGATAACCAAAATATACTGGTAACCCTGTGATGTTTTGGCTAAAGGACCAATTAAATCAATTTGAATATGAGTCCAGGGACCTTTCGGCGTAGTTGATAGTCTGAGTTTGGATTTGTGTGTGAAAGGTGCAGGATTCACCTGTAAGCAGACAAGACAGTGGTTACATGCAGTGGTCATGTCAGCTTTCAGTCGGCCACCAGTAGTACTGTGTAATCTTCTCTAGTGTCTTTTCTACAGAAAAATGACCTCCTACTGGTGAGTTGTGAAATAGGTCAAAAATATCTGGAGCTAATTGTGAGGGAACACAGACTACAGGGTATTCAGATTGTGGAATGTTTACCATGAGGACTTTGTCAGAATCACCTGCACCCACCAGAGTACTTTTGTGAGACCAAAACGTAGGTTGTGGAAGCGGATTCTCCTGCAAATGCCAGTGAATATTAGTCTGGATGTCTGAATCTAATTTTTGAATCTCAAAAAGAGACTGCGAGTTAGCCAAGGCAGAGACATTATCATTGGTAGGCAATGGGTCTGGCAAATGCCACGGAGCACAGTGTCTAGCAGCAAATTTAGCACACCGATCAGCTTCATCATTTCTGATATGATGTTCACTTCTACGATCCTTTCTCACATGGGCTTTAACTTTCAAAACAGCAATTTCGCCTGGTCTCGACTGAATAGAAGACCAAATATGCTGTAGTAAGGTAGCATGTTTCAAGGGACGATCATCTGATGATCGGAAATTGTTTTTGGCATAGAGAGGTAGCAAGGTACATGCAGTAACAACATAAGCACTATCTGTATAAATATCTGCAGAATCATCAGTTATCCTAAGGGCTTCTAGCAAAGCTGCCAATTCAGAATATTGTGACGATTGTCCTGGACAAGAAAATGTAACAGTGTACTCAGGGAACAATACTGCAAAACCTGCTAGCAATCTACCAGAATTCTTACAAATGTATGCTGATCCATCAATATACACATTCGGAACCTGTGAACGCGGCTCAAAAACAAAAGGATTAGGCAAAAGATCAGTGTCAGGCAGTGGACACTCATGTGGTTTACCCTGCATAAGCAACATTTGTGGAATCAATGTGGTTCATTTACAATCAAGATCTAAGTCACGTTGCAACATTAACAAAGTCCAATGCGAAAGTCTCTGTGATGAAACTAAAGTATCTGTGGGCTTCAATAACAAGTTCAGTGGAGTATGTGGTGTGTGTAGCACCACTTTGTTCAGTCCTTTAATATAATGAAATGTTTTACTGCCCAAAAAGTCGCTAACAAGTGTCTAGTGCACGTATCATACTATCTCTCAACACCCTGAAGACACCGTGAAGCGAAGGCTACTGGTTTCAGCACACCGTGGCGTTCTTGACAAAGCATGGCAGTCAGTGCTTCTTTGGAGGAGCCCACCTCTAGGTGAAAAGGTAGTGTAGGGTTTGGAGTTAGCAGCACAGTGGCTTGCACCAATGCTTGTTTTAACTGTTCAACGGCTTTAGTTTTTTAGTTTTTTTTGGTTCTCTGTCCAAGTTTCAGTACTGTAGAAATCTTCAGGCACCTCTTTTCTCAAAAGTTCATATAGTGGCTTTGCAAAAGTAGCAAACTCTGGAATAAAGTCTCTTTGGTATCCCATCAAACCTAGTAAAGAACACAATGCAGTTTTAGTGACAGGCAAAGGCAACTTTGTGATTAGCTGAACCTTGGCATTGTCAGGTGATTTCCCCTCTGGAGTGAGAGTAACCCCTAGATATGAAACAGAGTCTCGAAACAATTGCACTTTCTTTGGGATGATTTTCAAACCTGCTTGTGAAAGGAGACTTAAGAGTTCATCAAAGAGCTGAAGATGTTCTTCTTCTGTAGTTGTAGTGAGCAGTAGATCATCGACGTATTGGACAAGGCGCTCCGGTCTGGAAAAACCTTTTATAGCCTCAGCCATCTGCTTGTGAAAAATGATTGGAGAATTATGCAAACCTTGCGGTAAGTGAGTCCATGTGTATTGCTGATTGTCAAAAGTGAAAGCAAATTGTATTGGCAATTTTGAGCAAGTGGAACACTCCAGAAACCATTGGAAATGTCCAGCACTGTGAAGACCTTACTGTCAGTTGGGACACGGGACAGTAGAGTGGCAGTGTCTCTTCCAATCGGTGCACAGGTAGGTGTCACAGCGTTGAGTCGCCTGTAGTCCACAGTCAGTCTCCAGGGTCCGTCTGGCTTCCGCACAGACCAAATAGGAGAGTTCGTTGTAGAAGTATAATGTCATATGACTCCTTGCTGTAACAGAGAACTAATAACAGTTGCAACAGATTCGTGACTTTCAGTGGGGATCCCATATTGTTTTTGAAATTTATGAGGAGGACCATTGATGTCTTCCTCCTGACCCACATTACCACAATCATGCTTATGCCTGGCAAACACATCAGAGTATTTTGCTATTATTTGCCTCACTGCATAATTTTCATTGATTGGAAGCGGTAATTCACCTGGTGACTTAATAGTACATACTGCATGTGAATCACTAACAGTGTAGCCTCTGTTAAACCAAATCTGATTATTAGCGTAATCAAGTATTACACCTTCTCTTCTGAAGACATCCGAACCAATAATTGACTGACCCTCAGGTAAAGGCATTAATATAGGAGACCAAGTTGTTTGATAATCACCTATTTTCAAATTACATTTTATACCCTTCATAGCAGTAGTCATGTCTCCCTTAAACCCAGATACATTAGCTGTAATACCTGTAGATAATGTGTGTGTGTGTGTGGAGATTGAGCATGTAGGACAGATACAGAAGCACCAGTGTCTAAGAGCATGCATTGCTGTGGGCCTCCGTCAACAGCTGCTCTTAAGATCAGCCTATTCCATCTGTCCCGGTAGAGCTTAATTTCTACCTTCAGGGAGGCCACGCACCCCTATGCATGCTGTGCATGGGCTGCTTTCCCTATGAGATCAGTGCGCAGTTGTTGCACTTCCTGACGCAGGAGTTGTAGCTCTTTCTGCGGATACAGGGGAGGAGTTGAGTACTGAGTAGGAGTCGGTGCTGCCTTTGACTCATCATAGATGGGAGGAGTCATGTTAGGCACCGCCCCTCAGGGTATCTCGGCCTGTCTGTTTGACTTGGGGTCAGTGTGAGTCTGATCTCCAGCACAGTCACTTCTGCCCCTGTTACGCTTGTAACCAGAGTTGGGTTTCTTTTCCCAGTGAGGATTATGAGGGGGACAAGGCCCATATTCAGGCTCAGTGTTTAAGAAAACATGAGGCCCCTCGACCTGGAATAGTTTTTCACGGGATTCTTTTTCAGTTTTCCCCTTATTATCAATTTTAACACATTTCCAAGCTCCTTGTTTCACTAATTCCTGTGCTCTGCAAATTTTAGGAAACAAATTCTCCCAATCCTCAGTTGCATCAGCTGAGATGCCCAGGATTGCTTTCAAATCAGGGTGTAATCCATGTAAAAATGATTTCTTAAACTGTTCATCATATATATCCTCGTCAATTGTATCCAGAAACAAATAGAGAGCTCATTTTCTCAGAGCATATGCCCTGACATGTTCGCCTTTTCTCTGTGTTGCAGAATAAAATGTACTTCCCCAATCTGCTGCATTCCAGCCATAAGCTTCGCTTATTAACTCTAAGACCTCAGTCCACGAAGTTGCTCTCCCCACTTCATCAACACTTAACAGGGATCTAAAAGTCGGAGAACATGCAGCTAAAACTATTGTTTTCCAATGCAGTTCGTTCAGTTGTGGGTGTAACTGAATGGAAGATAAAAGTTGAATTATGAATTCCTCTAAATCTGTCTCTAGAGTAATTGGACCCAAATCATCTTTGAATGCTCTCAGTTCCAGAGCAGTCAGACGCTTAGTTGTCTGAGGCTCATTACTGACTTGAGGATCATCAGAACTGTCTGTACTTTCTGAATAACTTAGTCTTCTCGTACTTTCGTGAATTGAACTCGGCTCTGTGTCGCTCGTCCTTAACATCCTGCGTTTCACTGCAGCCTGAGTGCGAACCACACAGACGGGAGCTGATTCAGTATTTAATTCACAGTCCCACGCCTCTCTCTCTAGCTCTTCCCAATATTCATCATCATCAGAGTCCAGTTCAGGACACGGACCTCCGACAGCTGCAATGATAGCAGTTTTCATGCCTAGTTTGGTTTTTAAGTGCAATACTAGCTGTTTACATGCGGTGTGATTAATTTGGGAAACTTTGGTTGCAGTGTGTCTGAGAGCTGCTTGGCAATCATTGAACTTTTGCTGTAAAGTGTGATTCTCTTTTCTCAGACTCTCATTGTCAGATCTGCGCTGCTCTTTATCGAAACAGGCAGTAGCTGCGATCACAGCATTATTGCTCACTGTCTGCATCTGAGGTTTCAACTCTGCATTTTGTAAAAGCAGGGCAGATTTCTCATCGCTAACAAGTTTCAATTTAGTTTCTACCTCAGCAGAATGATCAGATAAGATCTTAACCCATAAAGAGCAGATAATTTCAGTTGTGACTTCTTCACTTTTTCGTTTGTTAACTCCGCTAAACAGGACTCTAAGTTCTGTAATGAAGTGCTCGCACACTTCTTTATCGCGTTTTTAATTCGGTCCTTATGGACACACCGGCTTGCCTTCTGACACAGATGATCCATGTTTGCCTCTGTTTACAGAAGGTAACTTTTCAATCACTCGCCCACACTTTATGTGGTTTTCCTCCTTGGAGTTGAAATTACTACACACTCCTAAGGTCAATGATCAGTTCATACAATCCTGGCTATGCTGATGACACCATTACGCGAGGTTCGTCTTTCAGGCAAGAGTCGGATATACAACAATATTCTGTCAATGCATGCACATTAATACTCTCAGAGCAATCTGTGACTTGTAGCAAATATTCGTCATCCTCCCCATACTGGCCACCACTATGTAAGAGAATTTGGAATGCTTGGTTTTTCAGTCAATCTAAATAAATAGTTGAACTGAAAAATCATAGGTCAATTGGTTTCTCTTTTAAGATTATTTTTAGAGGGAAGATGCGGTCAAGACACAGATGTGCAATAATCATTTATTTTGTCAAAAATAGGAAACTAATATCATTCAATTATATTACTGGAAATAAGTAATATTAAGCTTCTGTTGGATTACAGTAAGAAACAGATAATACCCATTTTCTTCTTTCTCCTCACAGTACAGCTTATAGGCCAGTCTGGTCAGGCAGGAAGCGGTGTGTCTCTCTCTGTCTCTCCTCTCCAGCTCTGTCTTGTGTCTCGTTGCAGGATGAAGAATTAAGAGAACTCAAATTCTCTTTGTTTTCCCTTTTATAAGGTTTCCTTCCAACCAATAGCATTTTGCCACCAACATGACTTGGGTGCCTTATGCTAAAGTAATTTAGAAGTGGGGGTAATTTCGAATTTGGCTAGGAGCCAATCAGAGGACAGGTCCCTTTTGGTCTCTGGTCATAAAGATAGGGTTACCAGGGCTACCAGGGCTACCAGGGAACTGAGATAAAAAAGGGAGGAGGTCTGTTTCCTCTACCAAACCAGATGGTATAGAATTTCCCATAGAAAAATATATTCTAACAAATAATATCTTACACCGCCCTCCAGCAGGGCGTTGTCTTTTATGATATCCTCTGGCCAGGACCATTAGACCCGAACCCTCCTGATTATCATTGTTGGCAGATCTGGTCATTGCGCTGCTGATCACATCACTAATGATATGTTTGGCGGCCGATTTAAGGTGCGGTTTCGCTATATCAAAGCCTCTCCTGAGAAGAGTCATAGCCATCCTGAAAAGTCCTTGAAAGAGTCCACCTATTCCACTCCCATACATCACATTAGCTCCAGCGAACCCGGGCAAACCGTTACTGGCCTGCATTTTGTAATAGTTCACACAGTCTTTAGGATCGACATACCCCCTCATGATAGTAATTTTAGCCGTGTACACAATGTTTCACAGGTCGAAAATGTAGTTTGCTTATAACTTTACCAAAACCGAAGGGTATGTCAATATTCTGATCCAATTTCACTTCAATCGTAATATTGTCAAAATGAGTCTTGGAGACAGGTACGTAGTGTGGCTTGTCATAAGTAATCGTGACACATCGTTGTTTTTACCCTTAATATCTTAAAAGGGGGACATAACTATCCCCCACCCTCTGGTGTGAAATGATGTTCATGTAGACATAAAGGGTGTAAAACCCAGCGCGGCTATTATATCCTTAAATTCCTCCTCTTTTTTGGCATAAAACCCTAAAATCCGGCCTAGGTTACCGTGGGTTTTAATTCTTTCCGTAGGTGCGGCCTCCATGTAAACTTTATTTTTAATCAAACTGTAATGTAATCTGACAGGTTGTTTCCCTCCAGAGATCTGTTTGTTCATCTCTTCTAATAATGTTTCAATATTTTCATAATAGCCGTCTTATTAGCCGTAATATGAAAGTCCACTGTTTTTTAACTCCGACGTCCAAAATTGAAAAGACTGAGTCTTCATTGCATACTACAGTCCAAGTGTGGGGGTACTGTATTTCCAACAACCCCACCTCCCAAGGCCCCCGCAATTCTATAGGTTTTACAAATTTGACCGTAAATCTAGAAATGGTGTTGTTAGGATAAATGTTGAGGGACACGTTACTAGGCAGCGTCACATAGAATCCTCCCTCTTCCATCTTCATGACCCATAATGAAAGATCCTCCATGAGCTTTCACTTGTATACCGGGCGTATATGCTGCACCACACTAGCCAAAACCCAACTATTTAACTTTTCAGGCCACCCCACCCATTTTACCAAAACACATATTTTTTCCTGTTTTCAGTTTTTTTTCCCTAAAATCTTTTCTACTCTGAATACTCTATCATTCCCCACTACAATTTTTTGTAACTCCTCCTGATAAAAAGTACCTTCTAGGTACACGTTCTGAAATGGTGAAATATTCATCCGAAAAAGTTTGCTCATAACCTTTTACAAAAGGTCTCCGTAGCTTTGAAACTCTAACAACATCGCCTGCTTTGAACTTGTAAATCTGTTACTTTTAGGCTTTAAATGGGCCATAGACATTTTTAAAGACCCTAAAAGAATTACTCTTATCTACCTCTACAGGTCTCACTTTAATACTTCTATGATAACTGTGGTTGTAAGCGTTCACAAACTCTTGAACTCTATCGAGATACGTTCAAGTATTGTTGGCTGTAAAGTATCTCCACAATTTTGTCTTTATAGTTCTGTTAAATCTCTCCACAATCGAGGCCTTAAGCTCGTTTCCTGTGGTGAAATGATGTATTTTGTGTCTTTTCAAAAGATTCTGGAATTTTCTATTGAGAAACTCTTTACCTTTATCAGACTGTAGTTTTTTAGGACAGCGCCCCTGCAAGAGTATATCTTTAAAGGCCCGCGTAACAACACCACCGGATTTATTCCTCAACACTCGCACCCACGCATATTTTGATAATACATCTATACACGTCAATATGAATGTGTGACCGTTATTATGTTTTGATAAATTTGACATATCCACTAGATCTACCTGCCATTGTGAATCTATGTCTGAAACATACACACGATTTCTTTTAAAGTTAATTCTAGACGGTTTATGTAGGGTGTAAGCATCTTGCGCAGACAACCACTCGGCCACACTAATCTTATCTGCGTTAATACCCTGCTCTGACAGCCCTCTCCGGAAGCCCTTCTGACCCCCCAAACTCCCTACATTGGCGGGGTTGTAGTACAACTCCTTCATCCTAGGAGTTTGTCGAGACATTCTATAAGAGCACACAAAAACAATGACCAACATATTTAGAAAAAGGCTCTTTTTATTCATTTTCAGAGTACAAACCCATTTTTAAGCAATTGAGAAAAGTATAACACATACAGCAATTTTTTCCATTATTTAAACAAAAATAAATCAACTGATTGGTTACTTGCTCTATATCCACTACTACACCGGCTTTTATTTTATAAGTACACACATCGATTACATACATGTATAAAACAATAATATGAGCTATTTTAAAAATAAACAACCGTTCATTAAACATGACTTGTAAAAGATTTATATAAATGTTGATGAAATGGTCTAACATTGTTCTTTGCAACTGCGATCATAGCCGCCCAGTTTTCATACCCCTCAGTCTTTTTTACATCATCCATTAAATGCTCCAGGTTTGAAAGTTGAGCATCATCGACAGTCAAATCTGTAGAGAAAAGGCGATTGTCGGCCACTTTCTTTTCCAATACTTTGTACAATAGGGCCCTCAGATTTGTTGCGGTTTGTTGGCGACAAATCTGGTTACAGAAACAATCCAGAACATTCCCCATTTTCAGGTGCTTTCAGTTGCTTTCAGCCTTTGAGTCGGTTTCGTACAGATTTAATTCCTTCTCCTTGTACTCTGCTTTACTTTCTTTATGGAAGAAATATTCCTTCAGTTTGCCGGAGGTTTGTCTGCTGCCCTCATCCAACTTGTTGAACAGCTGGTTGAGTTTCTCTCTGGTGTACGGCTCCTTTTTCAGCTCCAACAACATTTAATCTATAATTTTCTGACCCTGCATGGGACAGACATGCAGATGATGATAAGATAATGCTTTGACTAGCGCTCATTTCAACCAAGGTTTGTTCAGTTTTTTGTAAAAATCCTTGAAATAGAGATGGAAATAATATGTTTCTTGTTTAAACAGACAGCTATGTCTCAACTGGCTAGGATGATTCACTTCACACCCCAGGCAGACTTCTTTCAGGGCTCGATCGATGAGAGCATTCAGTATATACACCAGGGCATTCTTAATAAATCTACTTACTTCAGCGTGGACCTCAGGCCTAAAACCGTTGCCTTCGTCATGCCCCCTGGTAGGTTTGATGATCATTGGTTCGCTCAGTGCAGGTTGAGGTGTTTGTAGAGTCATAGTACAGCTCTCGTAATGCGCAACTGCAAAAGCAGCGATGTTCGGGGTCTCTTGAGCCAGGGAGTTGGTGGTGTTGGTCGGTACTTCCATTGAACAGCGGGCTGCTTCGTCTTGAGGTAGTGGTGGGCAGCTGCGGTAAGAGCGCTCAGGCTGGTATTACATATCCGGATTGTAGGACCAGGGGAGGTCCTCACTCACAATTTCTATTCCACTGTTTCAACGCTTCTAGCGCTTTATCCACAGCCCCTTCCCTTGTCCAGTCCTTTACATGCATCCAATCCTCGTAAGCATACTCAATTCTGGTTACAAAAGGCGTAGACATCTCCTCACCATCCCTTAACTCAAAAAGCTCCAGACCAACATATCCCTTGTCCATTTTAAAACGGTATCCCCGTCTTGTCTCATCATCCTCCAGCTCCCATTCTCACATTGTATCGTGAAGGAACCCTAGCCCGGGTTTTCCTCTCTGGGGTTTTCTCGTAGATACAGTCGGACATGCTTAAGACCCAGAATCACTTCACATGTATAGAGAGAAAAATATATATTTCACTAAAGAATTGGTAGGGCTTAAATAGAACTATTTTGCAGGGTTTGAAAAACAGTTGAAGACCCCCACCACCCCAAATATTCAAATTCTTCAAACCAAACTCTAAACTGATACGCTATTTCTTCAGTGCCCTGTCAACTTCGCCCGCATATATACAAATTCTTCACCGATCCGAGGTTACAAAAGACGTAGACATCTCCTCGCCACTCCACTAGCTCAAAAAGCTCCAGACCGACATAACCCTTGGTCATTTGAAAGAGGTAACCCCTTTGGCCCTGTTGAAGAGACACCGTCGCGGTAAAAATATCTATGTTACTAAATAATCGAGAGGGCTTTAATAGAACTCTTTTGGAGCTTCACTCGCGTAGGGAAAAATAGCTATTTTACTAAATAATTGGGAGGGCTTAAATAGATCTCTTTTGGAGCTTCACTAGCATAGGGAAAAATATCTATTTTACTAAAGAATCAGTCTGGCTTAAATACAATTTTTTTGGAGGGTTTGAAAAACAGTTGAACACCCTGTACATTCCTACGGGTGATCTGTCAACTCCACCCAGCAATATGGTAATTATTCAGTGACGCAGTACAAGCACCCCCCCGCCCCCTAGGAAGGGGTCCCTGAGTTCAACTCAAGTTCAAGGTCAAAGGTCAATTCCCCTGCAGCCCCCCTTCAGACAAAGTGCCCTATATTACTACTCCCAACACATTGATCTAGTTTATGGTGATATCCCAGCACATATCTGTTGTGCTGAACCTAGGCTGGGATTAAATCAAAACTTTGTCCCACCCGCTAATAGCAAACTAAAGAACTGTACTTAGTTGCGGCTAAGATGCCACTTTTTTCAAATCATAAATGTAACTGCTATGATGTACAGGTTTGTGTGGGTCAAAGTTTTGATTAAATCCGGCCCCTAGCCTCTTATCTATCCCTAAATCCAAATAGCATACTTGAGCAATGAATTCCACAGTCTGGTAACCTAGAATGGTCAGACACCTGAGATCCTGGGCATTTATGTTTTTTTAAATTTCATTTTAAAACCCACTGTTTTTCTTCTATTTCTATATTTTTTTATATGTGTATTAGCTGGTTTATACTTCCATTTTATTTATTTGATTGATGTTTTTGTGTAAAGCTATTTAGTTAGGAAAGATGCTATATAAAATTATATGCTTTGTTGTATATGAAAATGAAAATTAACACCTGTATATTTTCAGCTACTCATGTTGGTGCATGTGGAGCTTGGCAAGGACAGTTCCACTTGAGTGGCATTCCACTTACAAATGGTGCAAAAGGCCCGTTCTCTTTCAGTGGTTACATACAAATTTCCTCCTATCTATAGCTGTCCCTCTCCTACAGCTGTTGTACTATTTGTTTCAAGTTAAGTGCCCCTGCCTGATCAGTCCTGATTTCTCTTCTTCGGCTTGCATTGTAACCTTTCCTGGAAACGCCCGGCTGTCGTAAATGTTTAAATCCCTGGAAGAGCTTGAACTTTAAAGTGCTTTTTTCTGCGGTCCTCCCTGTCTCTGTGTTTTGATGACTCAATTGTACTTCTGTGGAACGTGGCATTTCTCCAATGCACTTTACAGCAGCCTCTTGCAAAATGACTTTGTGAAAAGCTTGGAGATGGGACAAGCAGTGTGAAGATGCTTTATAAAATGGCAGTGACTCATCCCTACTAAAAACTTAATGCAGTGGTTTTCAACCCTGTTCCTTCCTTGTTCCTAGAGTACTCCAGGCAATCCTCACTGAATGATTTCAACTGTTGAACAGTGCTCAGGCTAGTCATTTAGCACTCATTTGGAGCAAACACATTAGGACTGAGTAACAGTGTTGTGAAGCATCGGTCTTTTGTTTAAAATTTAGTGATCTGGTCAAGTATTCATTCTCAGCTGCACTGCAATAATAGAGTATTATTGTACCTTGAAATATTGTTGACAGCAATCAGTATTTAAGGAAACAGGGGTATTTGAATAGAACACATAATTAAGGCTAAGTACGTGTCACCCTGCATGTTTAAGAGCTGATTGTTCTCTCACAAACTTTTTTCAGGGCTCAGAAATCTGCCATCCACCCTCTGGGAGCGATCATTTATCAGCCAACAACAACCAGTATTCATGAGTTATCTGATAAGGGGTTTACACTGAGAGGTTTTATAAAAGATAGGGAAAAAAAAGTTCCATAAATTACATAGAAAGTACTTTTATAATCTCTGTGATGGACATAAATATCACCAAATGTAGACAGAACCGTCCCCATCCTTTACTTCGACTACACATTGCTTTTGTGGTTAAACATTGTTTCAGTTAAACATTGATAAAAATAAATTAAGGAGGCTGAGACAGGGGGTGAGGAGCAGGGGGGAGGTTCTATGCAAATAGATGCAGCTTCTGAATGTTAAAAACAAGATTTAAGTACTGTCAGATGGTACCCTCACTGTCTAAGGACACCTTAATGGTGGAAAGTACTGCAGTGCTGCATTGCTGCAAAAGAGAATTACCTGCCCCCAACTGACATCCTTACATGACGGCCCCAAGTCAGCAAGCAGTCAATCAGTCAGCCAATTTGATTGGATTTCCTTTGTTTTAAATGTGGCTTCTCAGCACATTTCTGTTTGCCTAATATCCTCTCTCTGATTTGAAGTGGTTTACAGGTCAAACACTTTGTAATTAGAAATGTAAAAGGCACAATGGCTAAGTTCAAGCAAAGCAAAACACTAACATCACTCATTGTATCTTTTTTGGAGAAAACACAATTTTCAGTTTTCCAGTTTTGTAAAGAGGTTATGTTTCCCTTCTGCAGTACAAATCATTTATATATTTCAGACAAATAACATATATATTAGGCTGACCACATTTGAATACATAGTGTGACAGGGCAGGTAAAGGTTGCTCTGAATGGCACTATATCTCCCAGAAGCCTTGAGGGATGATTCACTCTGGGGGAAGCACATGATGTGCGGGACTCCCTCCATTGGCCGGCTCCTGCATAAAAGCAGGAAGTTAGCAGCCTTTGTTGTTGGGAAGGCAGGAGGGGAGCCTGGGTGGATTGAGGAAACTGAAGTGAGGAAACAAGAAATATATATATATATATATATATATATATATATATATATATATATATTACATAGGTATAACACTGCAATTATGTTATAATTGCATTGCTTACTTTAAGTTTATGTTTACATGTGTATCCAGTTATTGTCACATTGCAATTGCTTGATAATTATTGGTATTATTGATATTATTGATAAGCATGTAACTAAATTGGTTTACTTGCAATTATTTTACACCTACTTAAACCAATGCACCAGTTTGGTTAGGCAATTTCTGTTCATTGGAAAGTAATCAATTTGATGCTTACTGTGTTAAGCATATTAAGTATCAAGCATATTCTTTCTTGTGGTTCATCCAAAGTGAGTTCTCCCTGAAAACTCCATTCAGAGAATGCATTCACACATACTAAAAGCAATGGTAACTGGTGAATTCCTTCCTTGGTGTGTCTGTAAAAGATAGAGGGCTACAAAAAGCCAAAAAACAAACAAACAATAAAAACAGGCTGTTTGTTTTTCCTGAACACAAAATACACAATGAACCATGTAACCTTTTCATAGCAGTCTAAAGGTTAACAAGCACACAATAAAACAAACAAGGCTGAGGATATACCAGAAACTCAGACAAGAAAAAACAATACAGATTTGACAGCTATATAATAAAACTTGTATATTTTGCTCAATAGCATTCACCTTCACCCAACCTACTTCATTTTACATAATCCTAGACCATAGAACATAACTCCCAAGGTACGACTATGTCAGTTTCCATATTTAGTCACTGGCTGGATTTACAATGGCTAGTCATAAGCTTAGGAGAAAAGAACACCCATCTAAGTGGTATAACATTTATTGAACCCACTGAAACGTGGCAACTTTAACAGGACTTTTCCATGCTGAAATGGGCAGTTTAGGCTAATAGGTGCTACATCTGTGACCAAAAAGAAAAATGGAACAGACACAAACACCTGTGAATTTGGTAGCTGGAATCTGTGACAAACTCCCACGTTAATAGAATTTACATGGATAACAATCACTGAGGAAAATAAATCCATTAACAAAGCTAATATTTGACAAACCTCTCTGTCAGGTGAGGTAGGTTCAAAGAAAGGTAGGAATGGTAAAGGCGGCACCAGATAAAGCTTACAGGAATGCTTGGTGCTCAACTTCAAATACATACATTTAAGAAAAACACAATTTTATACACTGCATTTCAACATGCGTGCATGTATAATACATTAATAGATCACATCTGGTTTAAAATATGTGCAATGACATTCTATTAGGCAAGGGCATTTCTTACATGAATTATATGTTTCATTAGAGCACTTTGTTCCATTATCATGTGGTCCAAAGTTAGCTGCCTAAAAAAACAAATGGTTCACTCAGTTGGAAAGCAAAACATGAGGAACCATGCTCTGCAATGTAACCAGGCCCAGAGGCAAAAACCTTACCAATGCTATAATATATATTTTATACATGATGGTATGTCATAGAAGAGTAATACATTGACTCTGATATGATTGCATCGACCAAGATTACATTACTTTCGATCTTACAACTTTGGGAACATCCTTCAACATTTATAGTACTGAAACTCTGATTAGAGCTGCACCAGAGAGAATGACAATAAACATTTTACCTCAGACAGCATCATAACTAAAGACAGTAAGAAATTAAGATGGAAGGGGTTTATTCTCAGGAAAATCTTGCTACATAGCAAAGTGGTAGAGTAAAAAGCTGTAGTGAATTGACATCAATACAAGACAATTAATGAGATTGATTTAAATAGAAAGTTTGAAAAAATACTAGTTATCAGTAAATTATTGAATAAACCCCAATCTGTGTTTTGTGTTTTTTTTTTTTTTTTAAGAAATGTGAGAAAATGTTAATTTAATCTATGTCACTTGTTTGCATCTACAGGAGATAACAGGCAAATGGGGCTGACATGATATTTATGAGACAAAAAAGCCGGGGAGACAGAAAGTCTCTACTTCAATGGTCTATTGTTGTATATGGTATTGTGAAGGCAAGAGAGGATGTCTGTGAAAGGCCCAGAGACGAGCGATGTACAAGGAACTGTCTGTTAATTCGATGCCGCAGGAAATGTCACATTTACATTTCAAATTGTAGAGGTACATTCGTTTACAATATGCTATCAAAGACAGCGAGGTCCCTCTGGGTCTTCAGACACCTCCGAACAATGGCATGTGGGCTCAACACCTCCATAATATATAAAAGAAATTAAGCAAATAAATACAGGGCCCAAAACAATATGTGACTCCATCTTGGCAAGGTTCAGTAGACCCTCCTAATACAGGTCAAAGGGGGTCAGGATAATAGGAGCTTAATTTATCCTAATGGATTTGATTCCTACCTCACCTTACTCCAGCTCATAAGTATTCAAATTCTTGACTTTTTGTCTTGACTTTTTGTTAAACTTCATAGCAATGGGTTTGTACCACAATGCTTTTTGCTCTTTGTTTTTCTGCATGTGTGGATTTCTCTTTCTGAACTGTCATGTATTTGTCACAGATGTGACAGAGGCTCATTTATATAAATTATTTGATTTGTCACCAATTATCTTTTATATCGGTTTATTGGTTTGTGTTATTATGGGTTCTTTTGTTTTGATGTATTTTCTTTACATTTCACTTATTTAATATGGTTGTTGTGTGGAGCACGTTTTTTGTTTTTGTTTTGTTATTATGAGCTTCTAAACCATAGGACATCCACGTGGACAATGAGGTATGTCACCTGCGCTGTACTACCAATTACCTGTTTCCACCTGCTCCCTAGTGCTTATCGTGTTTACCTGATTGTTGACCAACTGTCTGTTTGTAAACTACAAATCTTGGACTTCTTCTTGTACCTTTGCTGTTTCCTATACTTTACTATCTGCTTTATATTTCGCCCTGTGCTGGGGTCTTAGACCCTTTCGTTTCGAAGGGCTTCTGTCTAGGACCTTTACTGTTACATGAACAAA
The DNA here is from genome assembly GCF_036373705.1 of Amia ocellicauda. NCBI lineage: Eukaryota > Metazoa > Chordata > Actinopteri > Amiiformes > Amiidae > Amia > Amia ocellicauda. The sequence goes on along the minus strand of NC_089853.1, from coordinate 11,132,962 downwards.
CCTTGCCATACATAACCAGCAACTCTGTCATACAGTATTCTGAGAACATTTTGTAAGTAAAATGTGTAACTGTGTCTTGGGTTTTGTGTTTTTCTAGTATAAATTGAGATAACATTAACAAAACTCAAAATCAAACAAAAAATAATAAAGGGAAATCAAAAATCTAACTTATTATCATATTACATTTTTTTCAGTAATATAAAAAAAACATGATAACCCCCACCCCCTAAAATAATTATAATAATGTGGTGACATTTTCATATTTTAACACGGTTTTGTTTGGTTACTTCTGTAGTTTATGCCTCTAGCGAATATGAAACATGTCTCCTTTTGATGCTGCTGAAGATCCAATTTGTTTGAGAAAAGGGAGTGAAGTTTTTGATGTTTGTCAGAAATGCTTTGTATCCTCAATCACTGGCTGCTTTCAGATATTTCAGCTGTTGGGGGTCTGTAATGAACCTACCCTGGGATTCAATTCAAATGTAAACAGAGCTTTACAGAGTTGTAGGCGTCAATGGAGGAGGCAAGTAAATACCAAGGAACCTTATTAAAATTATACAGTATTGCTTCAAGTAAACTATTGCATAAGCATTCCCCAATTTTACTTCATTTGTTTCGCATTGTGGCATCAATACATTTCACTAATGATGCCCAGGGGGAACAAAAATAGAAATATTACAAAATCGTGTCTTAATAAGGTACTTGTTTTTAGAAAAGACATGACACATTTTACAGTTACATTATTTTGGTCAATCAGATTGGGAATGGCACATGGGAATAACCACACCTTTTATATTTATGACACTAGCAGTATACAAAATATGAAACAAATGCAGCATAAGGCTATATTCTAAAGATCATACAGAATAAGTATGGTATCAGCATTGGGAAACATCTGGAATTCATAAATCATTCAAATGAAAAGCTTCTGAACATCATAACTAGCTACAGACTACATAATCTTAATACTAGTGTAGGAGTATATAAGGAAGCCTTAAATAAATATTTTAATGTTTTATTCTTTTTCTTTGCAGAAGCTGTATTGGTATACGTTTATGGTAGGTGGAGAATGCTACATTAAGATTTTTTATGTTGAATCAGCATGCACAATTTTGTCGCTTATGAGGTACAGTATTAGTTGCCGGTAGGGGAAGTGAGAGAGAGAGTAAAATGTGTTCCAATTAGTAAAATGTGCCCTATGAAGTGCACAATGTTAGGTAGTTATCATTTAAGACAGATTCATTAATCATATTACAAGTGGCATATAAGTATCAAGAAGCGATGACACTTTGTGAATCATATTGAATTGTGTTGAAATATGAAGTTGTTTTACCTTGAGAGCATTTAAATGGAGTTGAGCAGCAACTTTTACATTCAGTAGATTCCCATATTTTCCATAACTCCCCGTGCAAGCCAAGACGGAAGAAACGGACAAGTTTACCATGCTTTTTCTGGTGAGGCATAGGGAGAAATATTTGGATTGAAACAGTCACTGTGAGTTCACTATAGCAAATACAACATTTTTAAATAAGAGAAATAAAAAAGTAGTAAATGAAAGAAAACAACATCACTGTAAACAGAAGAAGGGAGAGAGTCTTGGGTTCCGGTGGTGTCCGGGCTTTATTGGGGTTCACAGGGGACAAAACACAAGAGGCTAAAACAAGCAAAGCAAAACAAAATGTCCACACAAAATAGGGGGCTCCGGGCAGTTAGGGTTGGAAGTCTCAGTCCTCCTTCTTGTCAGTTAGCTGCCCCCGTCGGCGAGGGAGTGAGATTAAATAGACGGGGCACAGCCGTACCGTGACAGACAGCAGCCTGTCACAATCAGTTTATAATAAGGATAATTATGCAAAAACCTGTCTACTATTACAACTCCAATGTGTGTGTGTGTGTGTGTGTGTGTGTGTGTGTGTGTGTGTGTGTGTGTGTGTGTGTGTGTGTTACCCCTCTTTCTTTCATTATTTCTAAGCAAATTGGTTGTGGTAGATCGAATCACACCCCAGTCGTAGGGCCTTGGTGAGTAAAGATAGAGAGGGAAATGAACAACTTCCTTTTTAATATCCTGCACAAACCGGTAGCTGCTGGACTTGACTCATATTTGCCGATGATATGCATCACTGCACCTGGGACTCTTTTCTCACAGAGAAAGTTCTATCAAATTACTTTTGTTGAGCTGTCCAACATGTTAGGAGTGTTAATAACCATGGTCAATGTAACATATAAAAATATACAGTATAATATCAGAACAGGGTAAGTCTCCACCCCCTGAGTTAATACTTGGTGGAAGCACCTTTGGTAGCAATTACTGTTGTGAGTCTGTTGGGATAGGTCTCTACAAATTTTGCACACCTAGATTTGGCAATATTTGACCATTCTTCTTTAAAACAAAATTCAAGTTCTTTCATGTTTTTTGGACAGCATTGATGGACAGCAATCTTCAAGTCATGACAGATTTAAGGTGGGCTTAAAGTAATGTAAAGTAAAGTAATAGCTTCTTTCTTGCCACCCTACCATACAGGCCAGATTTGCAGAATGCTTGGGATATTGTTGTCACATGCATTGTTTGACCAGTCTTAGCCATAAAAGCCAGTAGCTCTTGTAAAGTGGCCTCTTGGTAGCCTCTCGGCTTCCTTCTTGCTTGGTCATTCACTTTGGAGGGACCGCTTGATTGAGATGAGGTCTTGGTGCTATACACCTTCCATTTCTTAATAATCATCTTGGCTGTGCTTCAAGGGATATTCAAGGCATTTGATATTTTTTGTACCCATCCACTGTGTGCCTTTCAACAAACTTCTCCCGGAGTTCCTTTGAAAGCTCCTTGGTGCTCATAGTTGAGTCTTTACTTTGAAATGTACTACCCAGCAGAGGGAACCTAGGGAACTGCTGGGTTGATCCTGAAATCATGTGAATCAATACAATTTTACACAGGTGGAGGACAAACGTGTGTGATTTTGAATTGGTTACACCTGGTTACACCTGAGCTGATTTGGGATTGCTATTACAAGGCGGTTGGACACTTATGCAATCAAGCTATTGCAGTTTTTAGTTTTAATACATTTTCAATTTGTTTGTTAAATTTTGAAGTTTGTGGGGTAGGAACTATTTTACTCCAGGCTATAAGGCAACAATATGTGTACATTTTGAAAGGAGGTGCAGACTTTCTATTGACACCCCTGATGGGAATGCATTTGATTATACAAACTAAGCTTGTGTCTACCTTTACTTAAAATATTGATATAGTGGGTAGCCTTTAATATGGAAATTTGAGACACAAGTTTATGGAGGTATAATAATGTTCCTCCTTAAAGACAGGTGAAATTGATGACTTTTGGTTACTTATAATGCTATTCTAGCATGTTCATCCAATACAAATATTTTAAAATTATTGGAAAACAGAGTAGACTATCACAGTAAGGTCTTGCTTTACATTAAGAATGGAACATTATAGAATAAACCCAGTTTAGCGCAACACTTTTCCTGGTTCTTAAAAAGAAAATGCTGATACAGTTGATGAAGATAAAGCTGACTGTCTGACTTTTAATTATTCTTTTTCATCCATAAAGAAATTAAATCCAGGTACACAATATCTAGAATTATAACACTATCTACCAGACTTGTCTATCTGTTTTTCTGTCTATACACAGAGCAATGTATATATTCTGAAATGATGATTTAATTTGTTTTGTAATGGCAGTCAAACATGTTATTTGTGTCAGTTTTAGTGTCAACATTCAGGACAAAATCTGTCGGCATGTCTGGCAGTGTTTTATTTCCAAGGCCACAATGCCTCCTCACCTACAAGATAGACGCATGGCTAGAAATCTCTCCAAATGTGTTCTGCAAATCTCCATGCCAACATGTAAGACCACATTAGCCTTTTACTGCTAGCAGTGTTTATATGTCTCTATTATCCACTGCCTCACATCACCTTTCCTTACCAACTCATCAGTTTTTTCCAGAGGAAAATTAAACAGATAATAACAGACCCCTATTTTAAGTCTTATTGCTTTCCATTACACACTAATCTGGGCATAGGCCTGTCACCTAAAACAATAGTATTTTGACAAATCCTAAATCCCTTGCTTTCAGTGCCGACCAAAGCAAAATAACATGAATCCTTGCTGTAACCAGTGAACAGGCTGCCAGCCTCTGGGTAAAAGAGAAGAGAGAAAGTTGCAGAATAGTGGATCAAACAAGCAAGCAGGGATTTTCCACCATAGTTACTTGAAGACAAAGTCTTTGAGGAAAGCAGGGCCCTGTTCGTTTCCAAGGGTGAAGTTTCTTAAGACTCAATAGCTATTTAAATGACTGACACTTTCGTATTCAGTCAACTTAGTCAATTGTCCAGCTGTAAAACTCCACTGATCAGGTGGGCACAAGCGGGCAGGCGCAGTTTGTAAAGTTCTTTATTTAATAAAGTCCTTTAAAAGAATTCTTCGTACGGCTCAATCTCCTTCTCCCAGTTTAACTCTTCTATTGACGGCAAAGACTTAGTTGGTTTCTGGTTCCGGTTTGGGCAACAGAGCTACAGGTTGAACTGTGACAGCGAGTTACTGGTTCAGGTGAGAGAGCGAGAGAGAGATGCCGTGCGTTACCCTTTATATGCCTGTCAGATCAATAGAAGATTGGTTCTTGAGTTTGTTTCAGCCCCCAGTGTCCTATTGGAGGGGGGCTTGATTTATGGCTGATGTCAATCCATGCCATCTTTTGGCAATGCCGGTTGGCCCGGGTTTGTAGCTCTGTGTCGGGATTTCGGCTCTCGTCCATTTCAAACAGTTTTTATTACCTACAGGCCCCCTTCCCCAGACATCTCACAGCAGGGATTCCAAGCTATTTTGCCCATTCTCGGTGCCATCCTCCCAAGACTGCCACTTTGATGTAAACCAGTTCACACGCTGATGAGCCAAGGAAATCTGATAACTTTGGGGGAGAGGTCTTCTTCAGATCAGAGCTTCAGCTCAGAGCTATGAATGCTCTTATCAGAATATACCCCCACACTTAACACTACAGGTGCTTCCAGAGAACAGACCATAGTGAGCTATCAAGGACAGGCAATTTGTATGTGCTACGCACTTCAGTACTCAATGGTTCCGTTCTGTGAGCTTGTGTAGCCTTCCACTTCAAGGCTGAGCTGTTGTTGCTCCTAGACGTTCCCACGCAGCTCTAGCAGGTCAGAAATTAGACTCACTGACTTGTTGGAAAGATGGCATCCTATGACGATGCCACGTTGAAAGCTCTTCAGAACGGCCCATTCTACTGTTAAATGTTTGTCTATCGAGATTGCATGGCTCCCTTCCTGGGATTGCAACCTTGTTGTGGTGGAAGGGCTTGTGTGATCCTGTGACCCTTGGAGCTATGTTGTCTGGAGGCTAGTCCTCCTGGTAGGGTTTCCCATGGCAAAAAGGTCTGAGGCGAGGTTCCAGACAAATAACGATCCACCCAAAGACCCCCATGATGGTGACTCAGATCGAGAGAACCTCGCCCGGAACAGGGATACCGGGACCCACCCCTGGAGCCAGGCCTGGGGGTGGTGTTCATTGGCGAGCGCCTGGTGACCGGGCGATCTACGTAACCCGATCGGGCTCAGCCCTTGTGGGCCCACCACCCGCAAGGCGAAGTGTGGGGGTCGGGTGCGATGGATGCCAGATTGGCAGCAGTAGGGAAAGACCTAGACAGACTGGACTATGGCGATGGAGACTGGCTTGTGGGACGTGGAATAAAGGCCTGCACAGGCCTCAAATCTAGGCCCTAGCCCGGCCCTGGCCCGAGACGCTCAGGCCCCAGCCTCGATGGATCTCGAGAATTGATGTTCTCTCTGGAGAGCTCTTCTTACCTACCTGTGTGTGTTTGTGTTTTTTCTGGCAAAGGGGTTTTGTTCTTTTATCAAAAATGTTCACGCAATCACCCTGATATTTTCATAAGAGCTTTCGTCCCTCCATCGACAATGGATCGATTTGCGGCATTTGGGGAGGTTGCAGAGGTTGTTGATTCATAGTAATCTTCTGATATGTTGGGATTTCACCATTGTGAGAGTTGTTTCTATGTTACTGGGGTCCTCACCCTGGCTGAGTGGTTCGCTGGCGGACCTCCTCTCGATGGGGTCTTCGTTTCTCCGAGTGGCGCCCTCATCCACAGGTGGTGGAACGCATCTGGACTTGGTTCAGAAGGGTGTGTGTAAATCTCTTCACCTGTGGTTTTCTCTCCACGAGTCCGACAGTTCTCTGGGGATGGATGCACTGACCCATCAATGCCTACGCGGCCTCCTAAGTGATTCCTTTCATTCCACTCTTCCCAGAGTCAGCCTTACCGGGTGGCGGGAGCCGAGCCCCCCATTAGTCTTCCTAGAGGATCAAGCGGTGAGGTAAATGGTTGAAATGATGGGTGCGAGCGCTAAGCTAGGTGAGGGAGAAGAGAGAAGTGGGGAAGAGGAGGGTTTCTTTACATGATTGTTACGGAGCGGGTAATTGCCCTCACTGCCATTATGGCTTTAGTTATTATATCTATAAATGTGAGGAGCATTGCTGAGGTGAAAAAGAGGGCCAATGTTTTAAACTTTCTGGCTGGTATGAAAGCAGACATTATCTGTTTGCAGAAGTGCGGCATCCCGTTCCAAAAAGAATACAAAGATCTCCAGGACACTTGGACCCTAGGCAAATCTTTCTGGTCAGGATCCAATGTGTCCCGAGCGGACGGGATTGCCGTACTCCTGAAGAACCCATTTATATCTGTTAAAAAATGTAGGGTGATAGAGGCGGGCAGGTTGGCCAGCCTCGACATTAAATACAAGGGGGCTGTATTGAGGCTGGTAAATGTCTATGCCCCCACCAGCCAGAGAGAGAGAGTCCTCTTTCTCCCTCAGTTACGCCCGTTCCTGGTCGGCACCTTACCAGTTATCATTTCAGGTGATTTCAACTGTGCTCTGAGGGATGTAGACCGGAGTAAGCCCCGCAACGATAGATCCAGCAGGGACCTTGCTGCGTTCGTGGAGGACTTTGAACTCTGCGACGCAGGTCGGGACCTGGTCCCCTTGTTCACCTGGGTGAGTTCTTCTGGCTCCTCCTTCTTCAGGATAGATCTCGTCCTCCTCAGTAAGCCACTGGAGAGGACCGCCATGTCTTTGGAGGCGGTCATCTTTTCAGACCACAGGCTCCTGACGACAGAGGTGCTCATCCCGAGCACACGGGAGTCGGGGCCTGGGGTCTGGAAGCTCAACACCTCTCTGCTCAATGACCCTCTTGTTATTAAGACCTTTAGCAGACGCCTCGAGGAGTGGAGGACCCTGAGGGACCTTTTTGATTCTCCCATAGAGTGGTGGGTGATGGTGAAGAAAAGGACCAAGGGCTACTTCATTCAGCTGGGGAAACGGAAAGCTTGCGAGAGGCGGGCGAGATATTCCCATCTAAACGCCCGCCTCCAGCGCCTGAGTCTTTTACAGCTCAGAGGCTTCGACCTAGCTGAGGAGGTGGCCCGGGTGAAACTGAGTCTCTCCGCCCTCTATCGGGAGGAGCAAGAAAAGATCAAGGTCCTTTCCAGGGTCCGCATCATGGAGTGCAGCCACTTCTTCTTCAAGAAAACTCCTCGGGGCAGGAGGTGGAGGGCAGAGAGGCTGTTGAGACAGTGGTGCGGGACTTCTACAGGGAGTTATACGACCAGAAGGTGGTGGATCAAAATCTGATCCATCACTTTCTGTCCCTGTTGGAGACCTGCAAGGAGGGGAACGAGGAGGATCCAGAGATCACCACCACTGAACTCTCCCAGGTGATAAAGAGTCTTAACTCTGGAAGGACACCAGGTCCCGATGGGATCCCTGCTGAATTCTATAAGATCTTTTGGGAGGTGCTTAAGGAAGATCTGGCTCAGGTCTTGGGGTCGATGTACAGAGAGAGTAGACTGGCCCCTTCTATGAAGAGGAGTATCCTCTCTCTTCTTCATAAGAAGGGAGATCCAAAGGATCTGAGGAACTGGCGGCCGGTCAGCCTCCTGTGCACCGACTACAAGATACTGGCCAAAGCACTGACGCTCCGGCTGCAGCGGCCACTCCCTCAAGTCGTGGGTCCCGACCAGGTCTGCGGTGCCCGGGGGAGATCGGCGGCCGACAACGCTATGCTGCTCAGGGATGTCGTGGCCTACTCGAACGAGAGAGGGCTTTCCCTGGTCCTAATCAGTCTGGACCAGGAGAAAGCCTTCGACAGAGTGGGCCACGAATACCTGCAGCTCGTCATGGAGAGGATGGGTCTCGCTCTTGGCCTGAGGAAGTGGGTGAAGATCATCTACAGCGGCCTAAGCAACAGGACCTCGTGAACCGCCACCTGACCGAACCATTTCCGGTCAGGTTGAGGGTCCGACAGGGTTGTCCCCTGTCGGCCCTGCTGTATGTCCTCTGTCTGGAACCGTTCATGCAGGCGATCCGCCGGGACGTCCGGGTGACAGGTTTCCATCTCCCGGGTTCCGGCGGAGAGCAACTGAAAGCCCTGGCCTATATGGACGACGTGGCTGTGGTCTGTAGTCCATGGGTTGAGGAACTGCTGGACGGCTTCTGCAGGGCGACGGGGGCCGCTGTCAATAAGGCCAAGAGCGAGGTCTACCTCTCCAGGGCATGGCCTGTCGGCCGGGGCCCGCCGACCGTGTTCCCTGTGAAGTCGTCCATCAAGGTTCTGGGGATCACAATCGACGGGACCAACACGGGCAACCGGAGCTGGGAGGAGGCCTTATCCAAGGTCCAAAGGAAGATCCACGGCTGGAGCACAAGGACCTTGACGATGGCTGGTAAGGTGCTGGTCGGAAAGGCCATCCTCTTCCCGATACTTCACTACATAGGAATGATCTTCCCCTTAGACAAGGTCATCGCAAAACTAGTGACCAGAATTATATTTTGGTTTGTCTGGGGGAGCAAAATGGAGAGGCTGAAAAGAGTGCAGATGGTGAAGGGTACCCTGGATGGAGGCAGGGGGGTCCCGGACGTTGTGCGGCTTATAAAGGTCAAGAACATCCAGGCTGCTGGCAAGAAAGTGAGTTTTATGAACCGCTTTCATTTCGCCAGCAGCCTGAGACCATTCGGCCTCTGCGCCATGGATAACACCAGGCCGCACTCGTGGGATCCCCCACCGTTCTACAGGGCGCTCCGAGCCTTTGCGCTCGAAGTAGGCCTCCATAAAGTCGTGCTGGCCTCCTGGGATTCTAAGACCATCTGTAGCCAGATGAGATCTACCCAGGAGACCAGCCGGATAGAAGATTTCCCTCCCGAAACCTGCCGGTTTATCTGGGCTAACGCTACGCACGTTTGCCTCACAAACACGCAGAAAGATGTCTCCTGGATGGCTGTGAGTCGGTGTCTCCCCACCCGAGTGTTCATGCACAGAAGGGGCCTAGCCCCTTATGACATCTGCCCCTACAAGGGTTGCCTGGGGAAGGAGACGGAGGCTCATATCTTTAGGGATTGCCCCTCTGCCTGCAGGGTCTGGCTCCTGTTTTCTCCGTTCCTCCACAGGTTTGCCGTTCCTGTGCGGGTGACCGTCCAGCAGATCCTTTATGGTCCAGCCAGGGCACTTACATCCACAACCCTGAGGTGCTGGTGGCTTGTCGTCTGCACAGTGAAACAGGCCCTGTGGGAGGGACGGAACATTCAACAAGCAGGAGCTGGACCCAATCGTCATTGCACAGAGGGGCATGGTACTAGTTAGGGATTATGTCAATCTGGAGGTCCACGAGAGGGGCAAGGATGAAGCCTTTAAGAACTGGCAAATACAAGATCTGGGGGAGCTCAGGATCCCATGATGGGACCCACCTCCGGGGATGGCCATCTCCACCTGCTGGAGCCTGAGTCCAAGATCTTTTAACCTTTTTTAATGAATGATTGTTTTTAAAAATGATTAAAAAAAGAAACGAATTTTAATTGTTTTAAAAGATTGAGTTGATTTTAAAGGCACTTGTTTTGTTTGGGTTTTTTTGGTTGTTCTGTTCCATTATTTTGTCAAATAAATTGGCCGTTTGGTTTTTCATTTTAAATGCATCAGATTGTTTTGTTTTTGTTTTTATTTTATGGTTTTATTTGTTTTTTGCTTTGTCTGATGCATTTTCAGTTACTTTCAATGTATTTGACCTTTTTGTTGGTTTGCATTTTTGCTTTAATCACAAGTTTGTTTTATTGTTTTATGCACATGTTTAGTTGAGTTTGTATTATTCACATTAAGATTTTAAAAATTTTAAGTGATTTTAGGAATTGATTTTAAAATTTTTAATCATAAGTATTACAATTTTGAATGTTTTTATTTAATTGAAATGTAAAATACTAAATCCAATAAAACAGTATTTTTAACTGTTGGGCTGTATGGCTGGGGCATAGGTGGCTCATCCACCTGTGTGCAGTGTACTTGGACTATAATAGGAGGCGGGCCAAGTGGGTCACTACATGCAGGGTCAGATTTAGTGTAAGACTTTAATGTGTTTCTTGTCAGAGGTGATGTCCCATACTGCCTTGGGGAACTGTGTCTCCATTTCAGAAAACAAAGGATGAACAGTCTCTGAGTCCAGAAAACAGAATTGCAGAAATATACAGACCAGATTCTCAACGTCTAAACTGGAGGATTTTTTTTTAATGATTCACAGATATAATAAGAGATCTTCACAATATTACTGAGGGGATGCAGAAACAAAGGTCACAATCACATTTGGAAATTCCAAATGGCTGGCTCCTTCTGTTCTCTTCCATATTATCTGCAAATACAATTTTTTGGTGGTGGGGTTAGGGGGGGGTGTTGGGCAGTGGGTCACTTATTGTTTCCTCACCAATCAATGCCACTTGAATAAATCTGATAGATTTTTTTTAAACTAATATGTAGTAAAAAATAAATAATTAGCTAGTTATGGAATGCCATGTTCTATAGTGCCTTACATTTTCCAAATAGAAAATGACAGGTCCCAAACAATCACAAGATACATTTTTATTGAATGTGCCACATACTGTCAGCATTTAGCCCTGGGTATATCTTCTCCAGTATAAATTAAACAACCACATGTAAACCAGGTCAAGTCCGTCTTCAGCTTTTCTCAGAAGTAAGTTATAAAGATGAGGCAGGGCAGGAGAATGACATCATTTTATCATCACATCACACCATAAGCCTCTGATGACTGTTGCCTTCTGAAATAATGAAATGAGGACAGTACCACATTAAAATGCAGAAAACATTAAAAGGGCCGGGGCCAGAGTGCGGGGGGGAGGGGATTGGGACAGTGGGGGGGTGCTGATGAATTGGCTATTATTACAAATTAAGCACTGGCAGGGGCTCACTGAGAGCAAGGGGCACTTATAAAGCATTGCACTTGCATGGGGCGGGGTGCACTTTGGGGCATAAGGACAGGAGGAAAGGGGTTTAATCACCCCCAGCCCCCTCCCCCATGCACATCACTGCTGTACCATCTTTGAGGGCCAGATAACCTTTTTCTTTTGGACCAGTGTTCAAAAGTCACCAACTGTAATGCTTCAGCAGTGAGACTGTATGGCATTTCTAGATGTCTTCTCATTTCTGCTTTACAAGCCTCACAACCTTTAACTAACTTTGGTCAATCATGGTTCAAACACTTCATCATGAAGTGTCACTAAGCTAACATGTACACATCTCAGCTAGACAGCAGTAGATAACATTTTTTTCCTTATGTTTGTTTTTAGTTTTTTAGTTTTTTTTATCATAGTAGTCATGACAGTTAGCTGTCAACCATTGCATCCCCTTCAGTTTCTGAAAGGAATCCACTCACAGACTGAACCGCTACTTTGCTCTGACATTTCCTAGATAACTACAGTGCTTCAAGGCTGCAAATTATACATTTTCTGTAAATACTTAATTTTCCTTTGATTTTGTTGTTGTTGGTTGGTTGTTTTTAAGATTCTAATAAGGTGTCTCACTATGTTTTCTGTATAACCTGCTGCAGTGGTGTGAGCCTCTAGGCAACATTATGTATTTGAAAAGGACACACTTGCTTTTCAATTAACTTATCAACTTATTCAATAAAGTCATTTTGATTGACTGGCAATTTTTCTTGTTCTTTTTATTTCTCTTTCTTTCTGGCATACATGGAAATTTTGTTGCTGCAAATTTGCTGTTTAACTTTAAATTTGAAAGGGAAGATCTGACAGAATAGTTTTAGAGGCAGTGTGAAGGGGTATTATGCGTCACAATGTAAATTAAGCATCAAAACAAGTAAAACAGTACGTTTTGCTTTTGTGGGAGAGCCCAGAAAAAAGGGCCTGTCTTGAAGATTATCTGCAGTTTTATTAGGGCAAAGAGGCTAAAAGTATAATGGACTGGATCCTCTGTGGCATCATTAAATTAACAACTTTCAGAGATATAATTACTCAGAGGGAAACAAACAATTCCAAACTCCAGTTTAGTGCTTCTGGTTGCTTTTTCCCCCAAGTCTCTACTAAAATTCCAAAGCATGGGGTTTTCACCGAGCTCGGACGAGTTTATGTGTAGTTCTGCATATCCTGCTATTTCACAATGCTCAGATCCTGCTAGGAAAAAGGTCTTCCCATAGGGGATACTCTGTCTAAATCACTACTTGTCTGGGATTTAGCAAGGTGATTTTCAGCCCTAAGGGGGAGAAAGAATTTACATATATAGCTCTCCAGAGACACCCCCTAGTGAGACGAGAAACTCCTCAGGGAATGTGCTTTATTATCATATGTGTTTGAAAGTTCTAAAGCAAATTCCTTTTACATAAATCAATGGCGTGTTAGCATATTATGAAAACATATTGAAGATGGTTTCAGGGGGGTGGGGAGGCAAGGGAAGAATAGGAAAGTTCAACCCACGTCATCGTCATCCAAGCAGCTGACGTTTAAACTGAGAAATACAATTTTAAATGGCTTCCAAATGCATACCACAATAATCAGTTAACTAATGGAAGACTTCCTGCTGTCATTTGCATAACATCATGTCCCTATTGCTAATTTCAAAAATTTTCTGTACATATCTTTCTATCTGGAGTCCTTTGCCACTCTGTTTTGAAGCCTTGTCCCCTCTGAATTAATTTCAATACAAAGGTAAAACTTGATTATTTTCCATTACTAGCTCCATATTCACTTTGCATTTTATGAAAATGTACTTTCTTACCATCCTTTCACTTCTTCATTCTCTCTTCTGTTATCTCCTCTTTTGTCTTCTACACTTTTTTTCCTCCAGTTACTTATAACCTCGTGTTTGATGATGTAAAAGCATCAGAAGCAATCAATTTCTCAAGAGTAGATTAGAGTTGTTCTTATATGAGGACTGGTGTCACTGTTTTTTTGTTTTTTAAAGCAACGGCCAAAAAAAATAAAAGAATGTACAAATATTAGACCCTTAGCTAAATTGCCCTACTTTTTTTTCTCCTCTGATCATTTGTTTCATGCTTGCATAATATGAATAAATAAGTATGTAAAACTTTAAAAAGGGCTGTTTTTTGACAAAGAGATAAACACTGCTACTGGAATAGTTGTATTTTTAGGTTCCTCATTTTGCTTTCATAAGCAGGGAAGATCTAATCTCTAGCTTTCCTTTAAAAATACTCTAACAACACAATCCAAAGCACAACACTGTTTCTATAATGAAAGCAGCTAGGTGTGGTTACATAACTGGGGTGTGGTTGTTTAAATAAGATGATTTAAGCACCATAGTATTAAAACTTGCAACACGTCTACATATAAAATTCTATCATATTATATTGAGTAACAGACATTTTACAACAGCCTCAGTCCATACATATAAACTGCTATGATATGATTAATACATACATCTTCCCTTTCTACTTTCTGATAAAAAGCCTCACATCAAACCTCAAGAACACATCAGTCTTATGGAGTAACCAAGCCCCCTTGTAACTCTTGACAGGAAGGGACAAGAGAGGAGTGTGGCAGGGAGAGAACATGAAGACCCCGGAGATCATTAAAATCGGAGCCCCAGCAAACAATATAGCAAATGACACATCAGCTTCATAGCAGGAAGAAAATACGATGGTTTTAGTTGATTAATGATGTTTTCATAAAATACTGTTCTTTAATGCTGACCTTTAAGGGTGGCCTGGGAACAGAAGTGGGTTGTATTAAAAAAGGCTACCAGAAAATGCAGCATTTGTGTACTTGAGGATAGCAGCCTAATTTGTGTATGGATAAAAGAAAGTAAGAAAGAACAATAATGGCTTTAATGGTGAAAATGCTTAGATTGTTTGTTTGAAAATTAGATTTTCAAGTGCACTATTTCAGCCATAGTGAATAGCCAACTCCCTGGTGCACCTCTAAATAAGACCTCTTCACAGAAATCAAGAAAGCTCTATTAATTTTTTATTCATGCAGTTGCTGGGTCCAAAATGCTTTTGAAAACATTTTTGAGGTAAATGTACTGATATTTAGTACAAAATACAATCCTGTGTTTTTGTTTAGTTTTATTTTATCATGGTTTATTTAAACATAAATGAAGACTGTACGAAGAGTTTTCTTGGAGAATTGATTCTGTTTGTTTATTACAACGTCAACCCACCAACAACTTAAACACAGTGGATGGCAATGGTTTGAGTCAAGGCTTAGTAATTATTCCAACATTTTGTTCATTCTCCTGCTATCAATTTACAATAACCAAACAGCTTTTGTGAGAGCAGGCGGTGCTTGAATAATAAGGGAGAGCTGTTCACTTAACAGACTGTATCAGTCTGCACGAGTGGGTGTGTGCATTTAACTGTCTGAAATGTTAGTGTGAATACAGTTATAAGTAACGGACATAAATATAAATTAAACTGTCCGTATTGTCTTGGTTTGTTGGTGGCATTCACAGTGTAAGCAAAATGTATCAGTTCTGTCATAAGGTATAAGAGGTATTCCATATGTCCAATATTCTCATGCACAATTTGTTTAGGACGGAAAAGGCAAATGATACATGCATTTCATATTTTCCTGGAGGTCCAAACAGACTCTAAACAATCTGAAGAACCCTAAAACAATTGTCTGGAGCAAAAGCAAATGGATGATACCCCCCGCTAATTCGCTGCATCTGTCATTCTCCCCATCCGCCCCCACTTGAATCCTCTTCCCTAACTATCACATGACCTCAAGTGACTGAAGACAATGAAGACTGTGAAAAATAGGAGTATCTCCCAAAGACATCCCCTGGAGATGCTCCAACTCTAGTTCAACAACCCTGCATTACAGGGATTTATTTTAGCAGTGGACCCTCCCACAATACATTTTTTGCAAATAGCATACATGGCATATGCCAGTATGATATGAGAATTAGTAACCATCTGTGACCTGCCCTAAAACACCATACAAGGCCCCATATGGAATTATAACACCTGACACACTACAGTATGAATGGCAATACAGGTAAAGCAACTGGCAACAATAAATCAGTGTCATCAACATACCGGTATCGTTCAGGAAGACAAAAATATATACAAAAACACCATACCAGACTTATCATGCTATAAAGTGTGTCAGTCCATGTCTGCGAGATTACATGACGCCACCTGTTTTTTTGTTCATTGCAAATTGGTCTTAATTATTTCATACAGCTGCTTTGAAATTTCTCACCTAGTGTTCTTACAAAACATTTCAACAGGCAGGGGAGATCCAACAACAACAAAAAAGTTAGCTGTTAAAAAGTCAAAGGAATGACCAACATCCACCCACATGGACACTGCTCACTCCCCAAATTCACTTCAGTTTTGATTAGGAAATAAATGTGTTTGCATCCTGCTGTGCTGTGCTGCCTTATTCATTCAGCACTCTGTGTTGAAAGAGCTTACATTGAAAGTGCTTACAACAGTGGCAACACTGTTCATTTATCTCTAATTCAAGTGCTGAGAACAACCAGCTTTTAATCTTCAACATCATAAAGGTTCACAGCTGACAAGCCTTTTATTTTTGTATTATTATGATTATTATTTTGTATAAATATAAAATATATATCATTCATATATATCAAGCTGCTATTACATAAGGTGTTGACAATATTATGCAGACACTTTTGAAATTGAGAAAAATACCTCCAAATGCCTCATCTATCTGAATGGTTTCCAGTCCCTGTAATGCTTGCCACTTCAATTCTAAGTACCTGGCTAATTTTCTAACTGCAGCAACCTTGTGTGTGTTATTTCCAGGAAGGCACCAGTCAATGGGTTATTCAGTGGGAAGGCTGATGCCGAAATGGCGTTGGAACGCGGAAGACATTTTTGCATTTGACATGCCTTTTGTTTCTCAAGGTCTGCAGTTACGCAGTTTTGGCATGTCAAACAACAGCCTTTGATGTAAAGATAATGGACACACTGCACACACATGAAACAGACACAATTACATGCTTATCTGCTAACCTTACATGGGACTTGGTGTGGAAAACTCCAGTTATTTGCTTAACATACAGGGGAAGAGATTGTCATTGTAATGAGGCAGGGCCCTCAGGAGAAACAGCCCGTGAATTTATTTTAAGGAGACTCCCAACATCACCACAAACCCAAGGATTCAGGAAGAGATTCTGCATTCTACAGAATATCAGACAAGTTATCTGGATGTATTTTACCTTCATCCCGTTTAATGTGCCCTTATGCATACATGCTTCTCCATTTTCAAACAGGGGGGAAAGAAATAAAAAGAAAAATCCTGGTTGGATGTGGAAAATTGATTTAAAACAAGATTTGTTACACTCAGCGTGGTGCCATTATTCTCATAACCTCCAGAGATTTCACAGACTGTATTATTACATTCTTACACATTATCTCCTCCATCATTCACGGCGTGTCTGCCTCCCCATTAGCTTCCCTGCCACCCCCATCAAGCTAGTATCACTGTACTTACAGAGGAATTAACAAAATGTGAGATGTTGTAAAGTAAATTTACCACCATGGCAGTCCCATTGAAAGTCCCACCTGCAAGTTTTGAAAGAAAAGAGTAAGTTTTAAGTGCAGTACAACTGTAAGTATTACAGCAGTGACAAATTGAATGGCAATGTCATTTCTGAGGATTGCACAAAGATAATCTTGACATACTCGTTTGAAGGTATATTTGCAGTATACCATAGCCAAAACCACATTCGAGTGAAGTGAAATCATAGTAAATCAGGTACAGAAAACCAAATGCACATGTAGGAAACCATGGGGAAAATTACAGAAGAGGAGCCATTGCTCTCCTATAATGATTACCTTTAATATTGAGATCATATGAATGTGGGACCATATCAAGCACCAAAAGGGGCAGACAAAAACACATCAGTATATGGTAGAAGGGTCTGACGCACGCTCCTACGTAGAAAAATGTGATTTGATCCAAAACCCAAAAGTGCTGAGAAAAGGACAATGCCAGCATTTCCTTATCAAATTTTTCATAAATTGCACAGGATACAAACCTATCAGATTAAGTAGTTTTTTGTGTGATATAATTTACTTAATTTACTAGAATCCAAGTTAAATCAGAATCATAAACAAGATTATCAGTGAGAAAAAATTGCTCTTTGCTCTTCATACTATTCTGAGAGATTCAGACAAATACACATTGGAAAAAGAAATGCCTAAACCATACCACCTTTGCATTGGGTTATTAAATGTGACTCCATGCCTTATGAACTGTGTCATTGTAACCTATGCTTTGATTTCCCAGACTGGGAATGGTATATATTTTGTTCCCTGCATTGTAACTCATAGTTGGCTATACTGTATATCGGTCGGTGTGCCTGTTGTCATCTGATGTGCTCAGCTCTCAGTGCAGTCAAGGTTTATAAACAATAATGTGCATTCAGTTGATGATTTTTGGGAGTCACATCTCTGATATTTATTAGAGCACTTTAACAAGGAAACAGTACCTCAGGCAAGCTCCAATTTTAAGGCAACAGTGACACCTTATGGCCAGAGATAAAGACCCCCAGGAAAAACATGTTTTGGGATAGGCAATGTGCATAAAGGGACAAGCATGTCAACTTTTTAGATCACAAACTGATTTATTTTTTCTAATGTGTTAGAATTCACCATGCTGTTAACATCACACCGTTTAATTGTTTCCTAACGTAATTCAGGTTGCTCTTTTTATTGTTTTTTTGCACTGACATTTTCCACTTGATTTCTGTATTCATCTGCAACAGCTGCTGCTCCGGAAGATTGATTTTACAATCCAGAAGGAACAAATTGAAAACACTGGCAATATGACAAACAGCAACTGCTTCAAACAACATGTGGAAAAAAAGTCATATTATATTTATGAAATAAGACGTCATGTATCCTGCAGTTTTTCCCTTAATTATCTTTTTCTGATGTGGCATGAACTTGGGAGTGCTCTGTCATTACTTTTTAAAATCTTCTCTTTATCATGCATTTGTATTTCACAGAAATAGAAAAAGTGAAAAGGAAATTCCTCAAAGAGTTTTTGACTTGTGGTCGAACAGTTAAATCCTCATAAATAATGTATCTTATAAAATTCTAATAAAAGGATCATGTATACTAAATAGAATACATAATGTGCTTAAGAATCATAATTAACAAAGCATTAATCGGTGACAAGTTGGAATATAAATCTTCGAAAGACCATGGTATTTAAGCAATATAAAACAAGGCTTTTTTTGCTGGAATTCTTACACTGAAAATAGACTGCACTATTAAAATAAACAGTACGGTTTTCCCACAGTTTTGAGTTTCATGCATAAGTATCAACCTTCTGAATTATTGTATCTGGCCTTGCATGAATCCCAGGACCATAGAATTCCATGTGTATTTTGTTTTTTCTCCATTTTGTGCTCTGTGTTTAGTGTCAGTCGTATGCTCTCTATCAGGTCTGGTAATTTAAAAATGGCAGAGCTCTGCCACAATCTATTAGATTTTGTTATGTTCATTTAAGTCATCACCTGCATTTGAGCAAAGGATAAGGGTATGATTTGTGCAATTAAGTGAATAATTAGTTAAATTATCTAATTAAGAATGAAAACTGGGAAAGCTCTGTCCATTGAGGACCAGATCTGAAGCAAACTGCTCTATAACCAGCAATTCTGCCATTTTTTTTTTTTTTATAGAATTTCAGTTCCAGTTCCTTCTGTATAATTGACATTACACTCACCTAAAGGATTATTAGGAACACCATACTAATACTGTGTTTGACCCCCTTTCGCCTTCAGAACTGCCTTAATTCTACGTGGCATTGATTCAACAAGGTGCTGAAAGCATTCTTTAAAAATGTTGGCCCATATTGATAGGATAGCATCTTGCAGTTGATGGAGATTTGTGGGATGCACATCCAGGGCACGAAGCTCCCGTTCCACCACATCCCAAAGATGCTCTATTGGGTTGAGATCTGGTGACAGTGGGGGCCAGTTTAGTACAGTGAACTCATTGTCATGTTCAAGAAACCAATTTGAAATGATTCGACCTTTGTGACATGGTGCATTATCCTGCTGGAAGTAGCCATCAGAGGATGGGTACATGGTGGTCATAAAGGGATGGACGTGGTCAGAAACAATGCTCAGGTAGGCCGTGGCATTTAAACGATGCCCAATTGGCACTAAGGGGCCTAAAGTGTGCCAAGAAAACATCCCCCACACCATTACACCACCACCACCAGCCTGCACAGTGGTAACAAGGCATGATGGATCCATGTTCTCATTCTGTTTACGCCAAATTCTGACTCTACCATCTGAATGTCTCAACAGAAATCGAGACTCATCAGACCAGGCAACATTTTTCCAGTCTTCAACTGTCCAATTTTGGTGAGCTTGTGCAAATTGTAGCCTCTTTTTCCTATTTGTAGTGGAGATGAGTGGTACCCGGTGGGGTCTTCTGCTGTTGTAGCCCATCCGCCTCAAGGTTGTACGTGTTGTGGCTTCACAAATGCTTTGCTGCATACCTCGGTTGTAACGAGTGGTTATTTCAGTCAAAGTTGCTCTTCTATCAGCTTGAATCAGTCGGCCCATTCTCCTCTGACCTCTAGCATCAACAAGGCATTTTCGCCCACAGGACTGCCGCATACTGGATGTTTTTCCCTTTTCACACCATTCTTTGTAAACCCTAGAAATGGTTGTGCGTGAAAATCCCAGTAACTGAGCAGATTGTGAAATACTCAGACCGGCCCGTCTGGCACCAACAACCATGCCACGCTCAAAATTGCTTAAATCATCTTTCTTTCCCATTCAGACATTCAGTTTGGAGTTCAGGAGATTGTCTTGACCAGGACCACACCCCTGAATGCATTGAAGCAACTGCCATGTGATTGGTTGGTTAGATAATTGCATTAATGAGAAATTGAACAGGTGTTCCTAATAATCCTTTAGGTGAGTGTATGTCGACATGTTGACAGGTTCACTCAGTCTGGCCTACCTAAAAATCACCCTGTATTTTAACTGGATAAATAACCTTCTCTATAGCATTGAGAGCTAATGGTGCAAAATGGCCGCTGTGCATCCCTTAGGTTGGTGCTCCATTTCAGTGGTGAAATTGAAATTTTAAGGTTTCTGTTCTTAATTTGCACTTCAGTCGTTAGCGGTCCCCAGGAACTTGAATTAAACATGGGAACTAATGTTTGGTGCTTTTTTCTACACTTACATGTCTTACCATTTATGATGACAGTGATCTAGAGAGATATAGCTCCACCAGCTGCATCACAGATATTGTTGTACACTAATGCAGTACTATGTTCAGAGTGCTACAAATCACACACACACACTGTAAACTGTGTCTCTACAGACCACATACTGATGGTCAAATTGATGGATTGTTATCTGGCTCTCCATTGCTTAACACTCTGTGACTTTGTTTGTGCTGGACCAGGGGTTGGCAACCTGTGGCTCCCGACAGCGATCTATTTTTTTTGCCAGCATACATTTAAGTTCTTTGTTCTTTTAATTTAGAACCATAAAACAGATGTCTAAAACTCGTTATCGTTAACTAGAATCACTGACATTTCAAATTAGGCTACCTAGTACCAAAGCACCAAAACCAAACAAATTGACCAATATCTTAAAAATGTAATTATTTACTTTTCATTGCCATCTCATGTATAAAATACCAGAAAACTCAAAATCTCAATGTAGTTTACACATAAACATACGACTGAAACAACTGAGCAATAATAATTATACTAATACTACTTATATATAATATAAGAGGAAGAATTTGTACCTAAATATTATCCAGTAAAGTTTTGCTACTGAAATAGATGTGATCTACTTGAGTCGCTGTTGTTTCTGAGCTGAGCTGAGCTGCCAGGTGTTTGTCTGAATGAAATGCAGAGGGAGAGACATGCAACTGCAACTGAAAGTATAATGTCACTGCTCAGAAGTCAATTTTTAGTTTTGTTAGTCAAATAGGCTATATATAAATACCTATGTATTGGCGATTCTAGGTAAAACTGCTTATAATATTATATAATTTTTTGCAATTATGCAGCTCAAATTCCCTCAGGATATCTAAAGATGTTTTCACACAACCACATCTAATCCCAGGTTTAGTGGACCCAGGGCAGCCCCGGGGTGACTCACCCCTGAGTTCAGCCCTGCTTGTGTTCACATTGGCCTACCAATACCCGTGTTACAATTTAGCCCCAGGGTTGGTCACGACCGATTCAACAGGCATGGCTCGTTCATATGGGCAGGTGGGGCAGAACCCCACTAAAGAATTCATCCACCCAAAAACATAGTTATTTCTCATAAACTCATTATCCACATCAATATATCATAAATTACTTTGTAATAAATATTACCCAGTTTCTGTATAATCAGTGACTCAAATTGGACAACAAGTGTTAAAATCACTATTTCAAGGATTTGGTTTCAAGCCAACTATTGCACAATATTTGGGGCAGGGGCATGCAGCACCCCACTCCAGCAGGCAGGTTTATTATGGTGCCTTGTGGTCACATATGGGAAAACTGACACATCTGGTGGGGTCAACTTTCTAGCCCCCTCATTAAATCCCTTTACACTTAGTGGTAATTTTGGCTAAATGTCTTATAACTCCTGTCCTGTAAGGAGTACAAACACATATACTGCTATACATCATCTGAAAGCCTCAGATGTTCAATGGTATCTTGATGGAGATGCTAAATATAATATTCCGGCCTGGTACCAGGTACCCATTGTAATATCCATTGAGTGTAAAGGTTTAATTAGACCATTGGACCGGCCCAGATATAGAATATATATACTTTTTATTTTTGTACCCAAAAGTCAAATAGGTCAACTAGCCCACCAGGAATTCTCCTGGTACTCCAAAATGGCCGGTCTGCTACTGGTTGGTGGGATTCAGGTACCATTATACCTGAATGACACAGTCAAAGAAAAAAGGCAGCTCATGTCAATTGAGTAGAAGAGCATTGGATTGTGGGAAATCTGCAATCTGGCTCCCGTCTGCAAAATAAACAAGACAGCTATGTGTGAGCATGGTATCATTCATCCTTGGTATCCTTGGTTCTGCTCATAGTGTCTAATTGGATGATGAACATATTTAATTTCAGATCACTAAACACACTGAAAATGTCTTGTGTAACATTTGAAAGGTCAGGCATTGCTAGTCATGGATCCAATGGAGGTCATCCACAGCTAATCTGAGTTCAAAACCTTTGCTTCCTGTGTTCAAAGTGAAGACTAATTCCATTTAACTCATCTCTGCCCCCTCCTCTCCTCAGAGTGAAGTCTCTCCAACAATGCTTTACAATTTCTACCAGAACATCCTGACACTAGGTTTAATAACTGAAGATGCCAAAGCTTTTGGTCAGCAGAATTTTTGGCAACAATTAAACCCTCCTTGAAGGAACTTAAAGGAATCTTGTGGTTTTACTGCTTTTTTCTGATGTAGTAATGCAAAAAAATAAATAAATACTATATTACATACAAGTACAGACAAGAATCACTATTTAAGGATATTCTTAAAAAATAATTAATTAATCAAATGTAATTGTATTTAAACCATTAAACCCAGATCAGTAGAAGACCATAGTCCTAATATTTCCTACAGACAAACTGCTGACCACCATGAATTACATGAATAATTTACCCCCCAATTTGAACATGGGAAAATGGGGCACCAAGTTTTTAGCTACTCCTTGAAAACTGGAAAACTGCTGAAACGTGTTGAAACTGCTGGAAATAATGTGAAGGAAGATAAGGAGAGCTTACATATTGTATGTACAGTACTGTGGAAAAGTTTTAGGCAGGTGTGAAAAAATGCTGTAAGGTAAGAATACTTTCAAAAATAGACATGTTAATAGATTATATTTATCAATAAATTAAATGCAAAGTGTGTGAACAGAAGAAAAATCTACATCAAATCCATATTTGGTGTGACCACCCTTTGCCTTCAAAACAGCATCAGTTCTTCTAGGCCAGTCAATGGCATCAATGCCTTTGTCATCCAGGAACTGCCTACACACTCTGGCCACATGAGGCCGGGCATTTTCCTGCACCCAGGGAACCCAGGGCCCACTGCACCAGCATAAAGTCTGACGATGGGTCTGAGGATTTCATCCTGGTACCTAACAGCAGTCAGGGTACCGTTGGCTAGCACGTGGAGGTCTGTGCGACCCTCCAAGGATATGCCTCCCCAGACCATCACTGACCCACCGCCAAACCAGTCATGCTGGATGATGTCGCAGGCAACATAACGTTCACCACGGTGTCTCCAGACTCTTTCAGGTCTGTCACATGTGCTCAGTGTGAACCTGCTCTCATTTGTGAAGAGAATGGGGCGCCAATGGTGGACCTGCCAATTCTGGTGTTGTCTGGCGAATGCCAATTGAGCTGCACGGTGCTGGGCTGTGAGCACAGGTCCCACTAGAGGATGTTGGGCCCTCATGCCACCCTCATGGAGTCTGTTTCTGACAGTTTGGTCAGAAACATGCACACCAGTAGCCCGCTGGAGGTTATTTTGTAGGGCTCTGGCAGTGCTCCTTCTGTTCTTCCTCGCACAAAGGAGCAGATACCAGGCCTGCTGCTGGGTTGATGCCCTTCTACGGCCCTGTCCAGCTCTCCTTGTGTAATAGCCTGTCTCTTGGTATCTACTCCATGCTCTTGAGACTGTACTGGGAGACGCAGCAAACCTTCTTGCGATAGCACATATGGATGTGCCATCCTGGAGTAGCTGGACTACCTGTGCAACCTGAATGGGCTGCAGGTACTGCCTCATGCTACCAGTAGTGACACGGAAACTAGCAAAACTAGAGAATCAGTCAGGAAGGATAAGGAGAGAGCAATTGTCTGTGGCCACCACCTGCAAAATCATTCCCTTTTTGGGGGTTGTCTTGCTGTTGCCTCTCCAATGCACCTGTCATTTGCACCAAAACAGGTGACATTGATTCACAATCGCTTAGGCTTCCTAACTGGACAGACTGATATCCCTGAAGTTTAATTGACTTGGTGTTATACTGTGATGATTACGTGTTCCCTTAATTTTTTTGAGCAGTGTATATATATATATATATATATATATATATATATAAAATTTACAGACAGGTGACCAATTTAAAGGAAAAACCAACATAAAGTGTCTCAGTAAGGTGTTGGGCACCACGAGCACCTAGAGTCTCTGGATTCTACTGGAGGGATGGAACACCATTCTTCCAAAAGATATTCCCTCATTTGGTGTTTTGATGATGGTGGTGGAGAGCGTTGTCTAACACGGTGGTGCAAAATCTCACATAAGGGTTCAATTGGATTGAGATCTGGTCACTGCAAAGGCCATAGCACATGATTCACATCATTTTTATACTCATTAAACCATTCAGTGAGCCCTCGTGCCCTGTGGATGGGGGCATTGTCATCCTGGAAGAGACCACTCCCATCAGGATAGAAATGTTTCACCATAGGATAAAGATGATCACTCAGAATAACTTTGTAATGGTTTGCAGTGACCCTTCCCTCTAAGGGGACAAATGGACCCAAACCATGCCAGGAAAATGCCCCCCACAGCATAACCGAGCCTCCGGACCCCCTCACTGTAGGGGTCAAACAGTCAGGCCTCTACCTTTCTCTTGGTGTTCCCACACATGCACTTGCCCACTTGTCAAGAACACTAGCCAGTTGTGCGTCTTTGTGACTGAAGCTCCTGCCATTCGTGCCCTAATAATGACCCCTCTTCCAAAGGCACTTAGATCCTCTTGCCATCTTGATCCAAAACCAAGGTCAACTGGGCCTGCTCAGCATTTTTATACATGCCACATCACAAATATAACTTAAAGCAATTTGCTAGGGGATTATACTACTGCTATCACTTTTACTACTACAGCACTACCACTAATATACAGTTGTTAGTAGTAATAGCAGGAGGATGTTTTTTAAACATTTGCCTAACCCTAATTAGTTTTGCATTAACAAGCATAACCACTCTCTTTTGAGATAGGTTAAGAGGACTCCTCTTCTCTACACATATGCTGCAGCTCAAAGCAATATTATACCTTCAGTATCACCTGTGGCAACCGTTTCTATACCACAACAGAGCACCTGCGAATGGGATTGCCCTTTCTATCTGTTCCTATCTTTCTGTGGCTCGACTAACTGAAGAGTTGTGGTCAGACTGTGGCGGTGGGGTGAGATGCCAGCATGCCATATCTGACAGACACAATGGGGCTCCACCTGTTGTGTTTCAAGTCAGAAAAGCAGGGCCTGCACTCCACAAACGCTGAGTACATCCAACTCTGAGAGTAAAGCGTCTACGTGTTGCATGTGCGTTCTCACAGTGGAATCATAATAAACCTGCCTCTATAATTTCAGCTTTGGGCAAACTTTTTCAATTCAGTCCTTGACAACATTTACATTTAAAACTCCTCTTGGACACTTGCTTTGTCTAACGTTTATT
Organism: Amia ocellicauda; assembly: GCF_036373705.1. Classification (NCBI taxonomy): domain Eukaryota; kingdom Metazoa; phylum Chordata; class Actinopteri; order Amiiformes; family Amiidae; genus Amia; species Amia ocellicauda. The sequence continues at coordinate 11,107,183 of NC_089853.1, read as the reverse complement.
ACATGTGGTCTCATTTATACAGTCTTTTTTTTTTCTTTCCTCAGCTGCAATATTCTCTTTCACCTTAACCTGGCACAAAACAGTGTGGCTTTATGTGCATTTGAACTCATAAAACATGTCTATGCACTAGGAATTCTCCTTTCTCTTAAGCATCTGAAACAGTCTACTTCTGTCTTTTTCCCCTTTATTCTGTGATACCTAAATAAGATGGTAGGACTGCCTGGTTATTGCAGATCTGACTATTTAGAACTGAATTACTAGACTTTCCAGGGCCACATTCTCTGGCTACCCAGCACAACTCACCAATGGCTGTTAGTATTGTTCCCCCTAAATACATGGGATTCAAGTCAAATGCCAATCTACATTTCAAAGAAAACACAAAAGTTAAAAAAATAGTCAAAAGTCAAAATATTTTAAGGTAGAATTCATTTAATTTACCAGAGGAATCAATGTGTAGGGCACAGAGGCCAATATAAACTTATGTTCAAATAGCTGCTGTTTTTATGTTGTTATCGTTATTTGTTCATAGTTACAGTGTGTAGTTTCTATCATGTAAAGTTTATCATGTAAAGCTTCAGAGCTCAAGGTTCCTTTTATGTGTAAAAAGCCCCCACATGAAGCGCAACACACATACCCCAGCAAACAGAAAGACCATACAACAGAACTCTCCAGTTCAAGCAGTTGTACATAAATAAAAAAGCTCTATGTTGTAGATGGTAGTGCCTTCCCTGTGTCAAAGTAACAAAATGTGCATGTTCCTGTGCAAAACTCTATATATGATGACTATATACCAATGGGCTGAAGAGCTCAGTGAAATAAACAAGCACTTTGGTCAAAAAATCAGTAATTTTTATTTTTCTGTGACTGTGTCAGCTCGTCTGCTACCTCATTCAGAAATGAAATACCCATTGTTGCCCCCCCTGAGTTTTCAGGTTAATGTAGCATTCAGAAGCAAAATGAAAACTGGGGGAGAAAATGAAGGACTTCAAAAAAGTCAAAGGAAAAGGTGAAAAAAAAAGGAAAACAAAGGTGCAGGAAGATAGTGAGAAACCAGAATCAAATTAATTTACACAAAATGAAGAGTGGAGGGGGGAGCTGTTTTTAAATTCACCTGGATTATAAACTCTACAGCAATTCTGTTGTACTGTTATACAAGTTTACACAGGTAAAACTCGGGCAGAGTTGAAGAGCACATATATACTGAGCCTGGAAAACATCATAGCATTGATATTAACAATGATGTGAAAAACAATGTCCATATCTAGCAAAAATGGGTTTTCATATTATATTTCTTAGCAGACACAATTACCTCCTATACCTTTTCTTACATACAGTTACTAATTTATACAGCTGTGTTTTACTGGAGCAAGCTAGGTAAAGTACCTTGTGCAAGGACACAGCAGCAGTGTCACCCACCTGGGATTGAACCCATGATCCTACACTTCAGAGTCCAGAGCCCTAACCGCTACTTCACACTACAGTGTACATAGAGGATAGGGCTATACCGAGTGCAAGGGCTATGTGAAGGTTTTGTCTGAATGTCTACACTTGTTTGGCTGTAAAATAAACGGGTTGGGGAGGGGGGTTGTATTTTTTGGACTCTGGCAAATGTATTAGTCATCTGGTTTGGATTAAAAAGAACACAATTATTATTTGTTCAATCTAATTTTGGTGCATGTTTTGTTTGGACAATATAAAGTATTGTAGAAAGCACTGCTGTTTGAAGACAACAATGAAGAGGAGACAGGAACAGACGCTGTGAAAGACTACAAAAGCTTTTATGATCTCTCATCTTCATTTACACTTGAAGACTGTGTCAAAACATCCCGATTGAGCAGAATCTGTTCCAAAACTCACATATGATATCACTAATATTTTCTTCTTGCTGAATGTTTTCTACAATGCTTCATCAAGCAACACAGGAGAAATGGAAAAGTGATGGTATTAAATATGTATAACAAAATATTGTACTATGGAGTGAATAATTGAAAATGTGCATATTTGCTATGCACTTTCAAAACTCTTGATATACTATTGCTGAACTTCTGAACCCCATCCACATGTCTCCACGTGGGTTTCCCTTCAGGGCTTTGGCACAAATGGGATGAAACGAAAGGAGCTAATAACTGCATTAGCATGGCAAACCAAATGAGTAGACAATTCTGCAGCAGTGCATAAGACACATTCTACATTTCATGTAAAGTGCCTTTGACTGCAATTATTTTAAAAGAGAAAGAAACATATGTTTTAAGTGATTTAGAACATGAAATGCTTTGTGACATGAAACATACTCGTAAGAAAATAATTCAATTCATTCTCATTTGCCCCCGTGTGGCATTCGCAGATTTATTTGCTAAACCCCAGGTATTGATACTAAGCTTTACATTATGTTTTTATTTGTTTGTTGGTTTGGTGCTACTGGAATCACTCTTTGTAAAATATCACAGTTTATGTCTCCAAAGGAGTGACTGAGATGTAGGGGGTATCACAGTGCCTGTGCTTGTACTGTCCATGCTTAGATAATAACCTGACATCAATAGCTAACATTTAGAATTGGGAGGGAAGGCGAGTCTCACATTGAGGTGTGTTTTCACTCTGGTTTATCTGGCAGTTCTTTTAACCCTCATCCTTTTATCAGTTTATGGGATGAACTGACAACATATTTGAATTAGATCCAAAGAATGCTACAGTATATTAATATCTTAAATAGCAGGCTGGTAGATGGATATATTTTGCTTATAACAATTACAACATTTACTTGCATATTACTACAAATTACTATTATTTACTTTTCATTACTTTTCATTACAACAAATTTACTTGGATTTGCTTGTTCTATCAGGATGGCTTAAACCAAGTAATTGGATTACTTGAGTTTCTTATCAGCTTATAATTAAAAGTATTTTTGTTTACTGAACATAAGTAATAGATTTAATTACATTTTACTTTACTGGGAATTGCTACCAAATTCTGTACATTACTAAGAATGACTTGTAGAATGGACAAGTTTCTGTTACTAGTTTTGAGAAATTGAATTTATTAATTTAAGAACAAACAAGTATTTGTTTTTCAGTGCATTGATGCATTCTGATGTCTTTTGAAGAAAGTCCACCAGTGGAGCAGCCCTGAAACGTCAGTGCAGCTTGTTCATCTCCACCGTGATGGTTACATGTTTGTCTCTGGCTGTTGTCTGCAGTCCTGTGCTGAGGGGGGGTATTTGTGTGAAAGTACCACACGGTCATAGTCAAAGTTCTCATCAATACAGAATGGGAACACCTCCTCTGTGTCCACCTGGGTAGAGAGAAACAAAATCCATAATGTGTAAATAGTAAAATATAAAAAATAATAATTCTAGTGTTTAAACTGTAGTTACGATAGAGGTAATGATGACGACGACGATGTTGATAAACTCATCAGACTGTCATCATACTGCTCTCAAAGTCATCTGTTATTTAGCTCCTCAGGCTTAGAGGAACACGTACAGGACCCTGTCGTGTTAAGAAGTGCAGCCCTGCCATATCATATATGGCAAAACACAGAGAAAAACACTGAACACCTTCCAGGACAAACAGACACTGCAACAGATCCGTTATAGAACAATTTGTAATTATATACAATTATTTCACTGTGGAATTATGCAACATATATTTAGAATATTTGTTGCTGTGGAACTTCATAAACATGGACTTCCTGTTTATAAATCCTACCACCACAGATAGTTATAAAAAAGGTGTTTTATAAAGAAACAATAATAATTATTCAGAGTTACATTTTACAAATTAGCTATGATTGAGCTATGAATGAAGTGCTGGGTATCAGCTATGTGTAGAGACAGTTTAACAGATTAGACTAGTTATTGCATTAAAATCTATTAAATGGATAGAATGAAAGTTAATTTCCAATTAAGCTTGTGGCTAGCATGTAAACAAATCCAATCTTAAAAGTCTCAATGTCTTTATAAATGTTCTGACTGGGAAATTAAATATACTCTAATAACTCAATAACTGCAAAAGTGGAAACTGGCAGATAGAAACTTGTAAAAAAATAATTTTAAAAATCCATGTGTATTTGTTTTTATCCCCACCAATTAATTCATTCACACAAGCAGGGTGATATCAGATTCTATCAAATAGAAACCTGACTAGACTTGAGCTTCTACAGATTATATTCAGCAGATATTTCATCATTTTGAAATTAAATAGAGAGTTTTATGGTCAAAGCCAGGGCAACCCCTTTCTGTAACTTATTTACTTGCTTGCAGCTAAGTCCTAAATGTAAGCATCACATGTTCTTAAAAAAAACACCACCAATTACATGTGTGTATTACTACAGAAAATTAAACCATCTGAAAGGTTATTTATTCTTTATTACTTTTGCCTTTCACCATCCAGAGCTAGTGAAGTTATAAACTCCACATCGGTTGATGAGATTCCATCTGTATGAATTATGCTGCCTTTCTAAATTAAAGGTCAAATTTTATTAAAGGCTTTGGAATGACAAGAGCTTTCTTCATTCACTTTTGGGATGCTGGCCTCTGTTCACAGAAGCATTAAGGAATGAGTTTTCCAATGTATTTACATTTTTGTTTATCTGCTGCTTGAACAGAATTATGATTAAGGCCCTGTGAAATTCACAGGTAAATGTAAATTATGTCTGGGTCTGGGCCAAGAAGATCACAGAATAAATAGTAAAGTAATCAACACACACAGGGGCGGACTGGGACCAAAAAACGTCCCTGGACTTATACCCAGGGGGGTGACGGCTGGTGAAATCATGGGTCCCAATAAAGTGCGGTCTGGGGGAGGGGGGTGGTTTGCCAAAGTGTGGTTCTGGGTGCCGACGAAGTGTAGTCCAGGGGAGGGGGTGGTGTTGGCGATGTGTGGTTCTGGGTGCCGGCCAAAGTGTGGTCTGGGGGTGGGGGGGTGGGGGAAGTGTTGGTGGTGTGAGGTAATCCCATTTTTAATCGTGCAGGGTTTTAATTACTTGTATAGCAATTAAATTTTGAAACTAAACCTTACAAATTATATGGCAAAAGACCTTTCTTTTAAAATACAGAAGAAACAAAAAACTGAATGACAGCTGAATTCTTAAAACTGTTAAACAGGTCGCAGTATATTTAGAAACTCCCAAACCGCGTGGTTAAGACCACCCAGTCAGTCCTCCTACCGTGAAGGCTGAGCTCGCAGGCTCTTGCTGCTTCTTCCCTGCACTGCACTCAAGCTGAGTTTGGTGGAAGGATGGCAAATAAGCTGGTAGTGCATCCTGTGCTTCTCCAGGAAGCGTCCCCTGAGCTGTGGAAAGTAAAACGGAATAAGACAGGTGAGATGAGACCTTTGTGACCATTGGCTTGACAGGGAGTCTGTTGATGTCCCATTTCCAAGGAATACCATTCCAGCAGTTGCCCAGTAGACCTAGAACTGAATCCACCAGAATGGTTGATTAGCTGTTAGCTGTTGATGTCCATTTCTGTAGTGCTACATGCCACTACTCTGTAAAGGGGCAGAATTTATGTCTGTGATGTCTTTCAAACACCATCAGTTTTTATAGGACCCAAGGCAATATAAGAAATCCTCAGTTAAATAGCTTCAAACAAAACACAAATTGCAAATACAGCAGTATTCCACCTACAGGGCCATTCCAGGGGGCAACAACAATCTAAAACTTAATTTAAAAGGGAATATCTTTCAGTAAGTAACTGCTTGGATCCTGTCAAGATGTTAACACTGTTATGAAATTCAGCCACGGATACATTCAATTCACTCATTCTATGCATACTGTGGAACACCAAGACTTGATTTAAGGTATTTCTTCTTTACATTTATACTATGTTGCAGACACTGGGCCTTATGCTAAAACACTCTCATATTTGTCAAGTTGGCTAAACATAGAATGATTGCTCATTCTGGATTCTTTGGTAGACAACATTCTCCGGATTGATCTTTGTGTATACCTTTGGGAGTAATACAAATCTCATCACACTCTGCCTTTTATCCCTCATAGATGGGTAAATTACAAAGTGCAGCAAAGTGAACAATTTCAACTTTAAAAATGCATTCCTGAGCAAGGAAATGCTATGGGCATGCTATATTAATACCATTAACCTTTCCAAATGTATTTGTAATGAAGGGAGAGACATCCTAAGAGGAAATATACCGACTACTCATGTCATGGCTGGCAAGCAAATATAGCAAGATACTGATTGCTCACATTGCTCTTCCAAAAAAAGTATTGTTTAAAGGATGCCTTCTTCAACTCTTGTCTAGGAATATTATTAGTTTGTAACACTATGCAACATTTATCTAGACAACCACAACTATTGAACACAACTATCCCACAGAGAGAATGAGAACACTTACCTTTGTCACATCATCTACTTCACTAATGTAAAAATGTACTATATTCAGGTAGTGTATGAAAAACCCTATACAGTCTGTGTACTAGTATTGCATGCCAGCTGCATGTACTCAGCCTTGATTAAACAGTTTTCATAGCTACAGACATGGATATCTATGTCTCTATATTCATTGGTAAAGAACCAGTTATATCTCCTGTATAGTGTTGGCAAAGTAATATTACAACAATTTTATAAATAAATGAGGATGTTAATGCTGTGGATGAAACAGATGAAATGCCCGTTTGATGTGTCACCAGGGAGATAAAACTTAATCTCCATTTAAACTAATCAACCAGCAATAATCCCCTTTGCCAGGCCTGTAATGAAATATAATCCAAAAAATTTGAACGTGGTTCTTTTGATAACATACTTCTGTGAAGTTAATCAGCAAAAAAAAGTGCTTGTTTAATACTGTCAAGAAATTTATTTCTTATTCTGACATAAAAAAAAAAATAAGAAAAAAAGATGACTTAAGTGTAGAAGCCACTAAATATTGACACTTCTTCTTTGCAAGTCTTTCATAGCCCTGCAGTCAGCCTTGGCAGTTATAAAAGGATGATAATCCTAATTAAGCAGCTAATTAGTTTCTCAGTGGAAGCCATTAATTACCAGCAGGGGAAGAGGGCAATTCTGAAACCTCCCAGCTGAGGTTACTGTGGTTGAGCTCAGAAGGGAACTAATCCCATGGTGTAAACTTTTGCATTAGAAAAGGAACCTAAGAGGTCATAAGTTCAGTAATGTCTTGCTTAGATACCCAAACCAACAGCCTCACTCCTCACCAGAGCAAAGAATCCCTTGCAGATGGTGAGAGTGCCCAAAAGAGACTTGATATGAATCTACAGTTTTCCTTCGTCATGAAGGAATAAGTTAATGGAGGAATGTATTTAAGCTGGCCATGTCATCTTGAGTATTGGGTACACAACATCAGGAGAATATATCTGCAAGTCCAAGTCCTTAACGGTGGAATTAATGAGTGTCTGGACTGAAAGGTGAAGAAATATAAAGAGGTACAGGAGTGGTACTATTAGTAGTCTCTCTAGAAGAAAAAAATACCAGTCAGTAAATGCCACAGCAAAGTTATGAGAGGTTATTCAGTATGTTCTCTCTCTCTCTCTCTCTCTCTCTCTCTCTCTCTCTCCTCTATATATATATATATATATATATATATATATATATATATATATATATGAGGTTCCATCCCTGCGTAAATTACGTACTGTCTACATGTAAGGTGATACACTTTCTCTAAATCATAAGGATAATGGCTGATCTTTACACAACAAATAATATCGTGTACCAAACCTCCGGCCCCATCTCTTCTTCACGTCACTCAGCAACTTCTCACTCAGACAAACAAGTTGTAATACATCAGATAAAACAAAATCCAGGTCACATCTGTGGGAGTGTAGGGATGCACAAACATAAACTGTAGAATCGATGTGTGGGAGTCGAGGGACACACAGACAAAGACAGTGGGATGTCACTGAATGCTATTACAAAGCAGAATTGTGTTCCATGAAAATACAACACAATCTGCTTAGATCTACTGAAATATATCCAGAATTAATATTTTATAACTTTCATCAGGGAGTCATTTGTGTCAGATGAGGCCAATATACAATTATGGGGCACATTCTAAGAATACATGCTTACTTCATATGATCAGGGTGCACTCACTAGGAAATGAAGTAGAGAGATAAACAGCCATTATGGAAATGTTATAATTTTAATCAGAAGAACTGATCAGTGGCAAGTGGTGTTCGGAGTTTCTATCCACAATGTATTTAGCAGAATTTCCTGCAGAACTGGGATAATGTTCACCCCAGTGAACCCATACAAAGCTAAATAGATTAACTTAAAACTGAAACTCTGAGGCCAACACGAAAACAAAGAATGGTCAAAACTTATTTTTTATTGAGAATGCTGTATGGGAGTGCAGCCGGGCTCGAGCAGACATGATGAAACCACAGAGATGCCTAGATAGTGCTGCATATTAAAATAGTCATCATGAATAAATTAACTAAATGGAGAAAAGCTTTCAGGATTTATACAGGCTAAACTCATGGATAAAAAATGACTGGGCTTAGTGATAGAGGTGTAGTGTTGAGTGCTCAATTATGACTCTATAATGTCTATACATTCGCTTAAGAAGAGAGGAGCCCTTAGAAACAGAAAGGTGTTATCAATATGAAAGCATCTCTGAGCCTGGGGTGAGCCTGGGGTTCTTACAATAAATAAAAGGGAGTCAGTATTGTTTGTGTAAGTAACTAGGAATCATACCATTTTATACCCATTACCCAATGTGTACTGATAGGCTTATGCTTATGGGATACTGAAACTCATACACAAACAATTTGTTGTAACATGCCACCCTCCTCCCTTCCTCTGCACTAATTTAACTTGTAAAGCAGGAATTAGGTAGAGAAGCTCATTCAGATCTTTTGCGTTTTCACTGAAGAAATGTATTGGGATTAAAATAATATAAATACAATTAAAAACACCTTCACATTTTAGGAGATATAAGCCAGCTTTTCAAGCCTGATTTCTCAGAGAAATAATCATTGATCTACTAGAAAGCAAATTTTATTTTGAACACTTAGGTGCATTTTGAAGCGCAATTCAGCAGACTTAATCATGATCTGTGCTTACTGGGGTGAAGTTCAGTGTAGCTAAATCCATTAGTGAGCGTATTTGAGTGGCAGTGAAAAACTCAGTGAAGACTATGGGAATTGACATGTACCAGATTTAAAAAAAGGTATTTGCAGAGGTCAGCCACATTAATGTGAGGCTTAGTGGGATAGTTAGAGTTTTTTATATTTGATTTATCAATTTAACATCCAACACTGTGTGATACAAGTCTCAGGTCATATTATTCTTGTTTCTTCCTAAGCAGCAGCATCATTCTACTGGAGCAAACCTTCACTGTACAACTGTTATTCTCTAAAACGTATGCCTCTGTATGGGTAATGTGTTTTTGCATGTGTTTTCCTTAGTTTTCCTTAATGGGAAAACCCATCCAATCATGTGATGTTTATTTACAATGTGTTACAAACATTTAACATTATCTTGCGGCTTTGGCATCGCACTTCTAGGACCTGCTTTCGACATTCACATTCCTATTGTTGTTTCTGTCCATTTTATATTTATTCTCATTAATTAACAACTTGCATCTGTTGAACAGTTAACTAATATATAAAAAAAGAAAACACTCAAAGAAAAAGACGTACCTGTCTCCATTTTAAGGTGACCTTCTTCACCGTAGCCGAAATCTTGAGAATTCAGAAAGTTGTCCAACTGTGGAGGATAAAGTCAGCCATTAGGGCAGTCTCTTAGCTCTAGACCTGTGGACTCTGTGGATGTTAATACATGGCTGTTTCCATTTTCAAAATGCCATCAGAGCATTTTGGAAAGCAGCCTGATTTAAAGCACTCTGAAGCAGCACAGATCGATGATAATATTCAATATATTGTAAATACACTTACAACAGAGGTAATAGAGGAAAAGTGATCTGTGAAGGAAACTTCAAGAGCACACAGGCACTTTTTATAGAGATGCTACCGCGTGTCCATGCCCAGGTCACTTCACAATTGTTCAACAGAATATATGGCCACACACATTGTTTCCAACCATAAACAAATGGCCAAAATGGGGAGAGAAAAATCATGTCAGTTTCAGCTGTCAACATAGGTTTGCAAACCTTAGGTGAGAAAACAAATTCTCACCTTCACCCTTTCAGCCAGACTTATCAATCCATCTTGAAAGCCTCCAATTGTAATGCCCGTGGCCAGGACCATCTGTAAAGAAATTGCAATGAAATGTATGTTTTATCTTGTATAGTATAACATTGTATTGCATTATTGCTTTGCACTAAAACATAATTCAAATATATAATTAATACTCTTCATTGATCATTGTGTCTAGATATCTATATTTGTCTTTGTATGCACTGCAGTTACAGGAATCCTTTGTTAACTAAGTACAACTGAAGGCAAAACGCCCCAAGAATAAGCAGGAACTAAAGACAGCTGCAGTAGAGGCCTGGCAGAGCATCACCAGGGAAGAAACCCAGCATCTGGTGATGTCTATGGGTTCCAGACTTCAGGCAGTCATTGACTGCAAAGGATTTGCAACCAAGTATTGAAACTCACAATGTAATTCATGATTATGTTAGTTTGTCCAATTACTTTTGAGCCCCTAAAATTGAGAGGAACACATATAAAAATGGGTGTAATTCCTACACTGTTTACCCAATTTGGATGTAACTACCCTCAAATTAAAAAACATCTAGATTGTTTCCTTTCAAATCCATTGTGGTGGCATACAGAGCCAAAATTATGACAATTGTGTCACTGTCCAAATATTTATGGACCTAACTGTATATGCAAAAAGGTCATCCAATCGCATAGGACTCAGAAGACTCCCTTTAACAGTCTCCCAATAAAGCATTACCTACAGGCTTGTTCTCTTGTGCTGCTGCTTGTTAAGAAGAAAACATGGTGTTAAAATGAATTTCTGAAGGAAAGGAAGCTTGTTAATTATGTCATGCTGTCTCCACAGTGACTATATCATGTCTTCCAAATGTATTCCAATAGCACTTAGAATGTTTGTGTCTGACACAGCTTTGAGATTTATTGGATACAAATGTTTCAAGTAAGAACGATGGATACCTACACTAAATTTGCTCCCCAAAAATAATCCTTTGACCTCTTTTTTCTCTGTCAAATCTCTCTGATTGATATTTAGGCACTTGAGAACAGGAAGCACTGTCCATTAAGATCTCACCTTGTTTTCTGTGGATCTCAGTGTACGATCCTTCAGAGACCAGTAACAAGAACATGCACTTCATCTCGCACAAAGGAAAAGCTCACTGCTCCACTTACTCCCTGCTCATTTACAGCTGAGAACTATTTAATTTTTTTTGGAAATCAAGCAAAACAGCAAGTTGAGCTTTGTCTGTGACACAGAATACTAGTTCGCCATAGTGCTGAGATAAATAAATACATAACAAACTAATCAATAAAATACAAATATTAAAATAATTCCTTAATAAATATTGATAGCCTCTAACTTAATTTGTGTGGAGTTGTGCATGATGTTACATGCATTTAAATTCACAGCTTCAATGACAAGTCATTCAAGGTCATATTCTAACATTTTGAGAAAGAGACTGTAACAGAAAGAAATATTCTGCTTGAATTAAAAAATATATATATATTTGAAATAAAGACATTTTATGTGTAAAAGCACTAAGATATTGGGAAATGTGTACTAATTCCTACATTGCTGGAAAATCCATTAGTGCAATTTTAAAAACTTTACTAAAGCAATCTATGAATCTTTTTATTTTTGTCTGCTACACGCTACTAAGCCTTTTTAGCTTTTGTTTGCACTAAGCTTTCTATTCTTGCTTTAAATTGACATTCTTTGAAATGCCCGGTGCAGAGAGAGAAGAGCACAAAAAGATTTACATTTAATTCAGCCAAAATCTGTGGCATCCATTCTGAATCCTAACAAGGCAAAGTTGGAGCAGGCCATTTCAAATTTAAATGTAGGGTTTATAATACACATCTATCTATTTATCTATGCACTGAATTGCAGAGATATTGCAGGCCTAGACTATTGCATCAGCCTGTATTTAGACTGGTTGGGGAGTAGAAATCACAAAATGCACTGGGGTAGAGAACAAAGTCAATCATTAGATATACCTGTGTCTATTTTGGCTGAATAATATAGAGTAGGGCTGCTTAGAGGGAAAATTCTGTTGTGGGAGAGCATGAGCTCGAAGGGGAAGGCATGATACAATCAGCAGTATTGGCCAAAATATTTATCTACAAGGATAAAAGAAGGGGGGAGAGAGAGAGAAACAAATGGAAAACAAACAAATGGGCAAGCTGCTCCTATGATATGAGACCTGTAAGACCATTAAACTTGGGTGCAGTCAGGCTTAAAGCGGCTTAAAGGAAATCTATAAACATGCAGTGGTTAATAACCTCGTCTTGATCTGCAGGTAGTGCTGCGTGGCCCTGCGATGTTCCTGCCTCCGGCACTGTCTGCTTGGCTTCGTCTTTCTCCCTGACAGGGGCCACTTTGAGGGGCCGATCAGATATTGACTTTAACCCACAGTTCCCAGTGTCACCTGTGAAGAGAGATCATTGCCTGCATTAGCAGAGCGCACTGCTGCGAACCCTTCTACTCTGACAAGCTGGGGCATTTGGGCCTCAGAGTGCTGCTTGCTGGGATGTAAAGGTTGTTTTTTTCTGTGTGTTGTTTTGTGTTTTTAAGTCGCAGGAGGGCTTTAGTGGGATGAGAGTTAACAATTTCATAAAGGAATGGAAAGCCTGAGAATCTGGAGCACAAGGTTTCCCATCGCTTCTGTGCAGTGATATGGGAGGGAGGGAAGAAATGCACATGAAGCTTAATAATAAGAGAGAAAAACATGCTGAGAGGATGTTGGAATCCAGAGTCAATTGTTTTATCTTTTGTTTTGCTTTGTTTTGGGAGCAGGGGTGAACTAGCTTGCTGAATTGTAAAGCAATTGTAAAGTTTTTTGGTTTGCCCTTGACTTAATTTAAACACTATCCTATTAAAGTGAAACAACACATTTGGCCCTGTACTCTTTTAGTGATAGCACGCAGGACCTAGGTCTTCAGATGAAGGACACATTCCAACTGAATAACAGTCTGTACAGTAAAACCTATAAAAAAAAAAAGTTAATTCCATACACCCACAATCCATTGAAAAAGACATGCCTGCTAACCCCTCCTGCTTGTACATTCATTTAATTTAAAGGGGGACTCAACCAAAAATGCATAATTTCTCATCAGGTTATTCCATAGAAACATATTCTGTGGAGTGAGTTTTTCATGTTCAGCTCATTCTATTTACCAGAAGTCAGAGATCGAAAAATCACGGGGGTGCAAACTCCACTGTAGCCTACAGGGCAGTCCCCCGAATAAAATAATCATGTCAAATGATAGAGACAGTTTTATGATTACAAACCGATGGATCTTTAGGAAAAATAGAGTGATGAGGCCATCAAACATGTATGTTATTTTTAATGATTGTCATGCCTTTTCTGATTTCCCCCATTGGAGCTGCTTTGCTGAAACTCAGAGTTAGCACCCCTGTGTCACAGAATATTTCTCAATCTCTGATTTCTGGTACATAGAATGAGCTGGACATGAAAAACTCACTCCACAGAATATGTTTCTACTTATAGAATAACCGATTTTCAGTGGAGTTCCCCTTCGTTTCTTGTTTCTGTGTTGAGTCTGCAGTTGCAGATCAGGGTTTTTATATTCAATTTTAGGATACTGATTAACTTATTCAAATCTCTCCCTGAAATCTCCTCTGTTCCAGCCTGAATAGATTCATTTATTTGATCTTTGTTGTACTCAGACCTAGCTTTTTTGGGGTCTCTATCACATCTGTGTTTTCTTTATTTTGTCTGGTCAAGAACATTAAGAATTCTTAAAAAAAAATGTAATCCTTCAGATTGATAGCCCATGATAATTGAATACTGAAAAGTTATCTTTTTTAAAACAGTTACCTAATGACTCTATGATCTACGTAAATGTATTTAAATAGTCCTGTTCCTGTCACTATCCAAGGGTTGTCTGCACAGGTGAAACAACATATTATAGAATATTAATGTTCAAATGAAGTCCAGCCATGTTTTAAATGTAATTAACATTTCCTGTATTTCAAATACAAAGAAACACTTTCACCTACCATTCGAGAGGCATGTAAAAGAACCTAAGAACTCTTTGTATGTCTGTTCAGAGGAGCTACAGAAGAGATCCAGAGTTTCCTGGACGATACTGTTGTGGTCCATGATCCTGGCTCAGACCTCGCTATGTGCATACTGAGCAACTGGAGCTGACAAAACTGTCATGCTCTGAAAGACAGAAACAGAACAATCATTAATAATTCCTGAGTGCCTCATAAACATCACAATCAGTTTAATAAAATTAATAAATTTTAAAATCTAAAAATCTAAAATCTAATTTCCATTTTTGGTTTTGAAACAATTAATACATCTTTTCAGCAATTTCAAACTGAACACACTCTGAATCTTCACCTATATTTCTAATGCTGAATGTGTGTTTCTTCCACAATGTATGCATCATTGCTTCTGCAACCCCTAGTGTATTTGAAAAATGTACCATGTGTATTTTCACAGAAGCACAAATTCCACCGTATCTCCATCAGGCTTTCTTCTAAATGTTTTGGCACTGGCAGTTTAATTCATGACCCTTTCCATTTCAAATGTTTTTTCATAAAAGAACTGGACCAGAAGTTTTATTTCTAATCATTTGCATCATGCAGATTTTGTGCATGTTTTTAAAAAGGTCAGTCAAAACCCAGCATAATCAGTTGTATTTGGGGTTGATTTGGGGATTTTATTTTACTGTTCCACAATTATTCATAAGTATTTGTATGTATTGAGTACTGGATTTATTGTACGAATAAAACACTGCCAAATTGTTTTATGTTGATAATCATACAAAGTCTGATCATGCTTTTTAGTCTTCTGTGAGTGTGTGCATGCATGGACTGAACATTACAAATATCTGAGCTACCCAGAATGGCAAATAATTTTCAACAAGAATGCCAACAAGAAACACAGCAGTGCATAACAAAACATCCCAAGCAGATGGTGAAAAAAGATTTTTATTAGATGTATAGATTATATTGGATTACATTTAGAGCTAATCCAAATTGACAAGGGGACATTGTTTTGGTCATGTTGCATTGTCTCTGTCCCTACCCTTACCCTTAATTATTGTGCAAACTTTGCATTGCTCATTCTTCTGCAGCAAAAACACAGGTGCTCAATTGTTTTTCATTCTTGGAGTAACGTTCAGCAAGACACTTGTGGTCACAATCGTATCAAACATATCTTTTGTTTCATAAAAACACAATGCTAATGAAAGTCTTGACATCTGCTCTATGCACACTTTCCCTCTCTGGGGAAATGCAGCAGCAACCAATGCAGTAACAGTTAATGAAAAATACAATGCACCTCAAGCAGGAAACAAAGCTATTTCTTGTTAACATTTTCCCCTTGAGCTTCAAAGCAGCCTTACAGAGGCATCATGAGATGTAGCTTAACAAGAGACAAACAAGAACAGTAAAATAAATGGGTTGCATTAAATAACTGCTTTTACTGTACTCGATTCGTTATGGGAAAGATTACCTGTGGAGTATAATTCCAGTGAGATTACCTAAAACCATTCATATAACGTTTTGATCTTAGCAACATCTGCTTCACCTTCAAGAGGGTACAAGGGAAAGCAAAATACTATCATCAAAGACTATAAGTTTGAGAGGCAGAATTTCTTGATGTTCTAAATGTTTGTCTTTTGATGTACTCTTCAAAGAATGTAAATAAATAGATAAACTAAAAATGATATTGAAGAGTCGCAGAAATCCAGAGAGAGATGTACCTCCAATCAAAAGGTTTTTATTACAAGCAGCTGAATGGAAGAGGTTCAAGAGGCAATCTCAAGAACAGTCTTAGAGAAGTTACAAACTACAGGCACTTTTATGCAGACCAGACAGGAGAGAAAGATAACAGGCCCACATGTCTGTCCCGTGATGAGTGCAAGTTCGGTTCGGTTTTCAGAGTAAACCATAAATATTATAACACAGTTTCATTATGGTGTAAAGGCAAATTGTTTTTTGAACACAGTTCTCAATAGGCAGCCTGGAATTGGGTTTTTTGTTTTGTTTTTTGGGCCAGTTTAAATGCAACCATTGTGCACCAGCACAGAGAGGGCCAAGAGTGAACTTGAAAGAGATTAAAAACCTTTTCAGTTCTGAGAGGGGGGAGGCTCCGGTAAGTGATGAAGTTGGTGATTGTGACCTGATCTGATATCAGCATGGTATTCCATCAAGCTGTGAAAGAGACCTCTTGTTAAAAACACCCAATCCTACGTTTCATATAAATGTGTCCACTAGAACAACTGACGTCTTACCTCTCTTTCACCTCAGTCAACCGTATTTTATTACAAAAAGGCTGCCTTTTCTAATCACAGAAATCATGAGTTCAAGAGGGCTCTGATTTGCAGAAAATACATTTCATACAAATGAAAAATAAATTGTATCTCGACCCCCCGACCACTTGTCTCCTTCCTGTTTTCGAGCCCTTGAATTCAACATTGCTAGATACCTCTGCTCTGTTATTTTATTTTCACTGAAAGCTCTTCTGCAGCTGTTGACTGCAAGGGATCTCCATGTCTACACCACTGCAGTGATCTGAAGACTCACATACACACACAAAACCTCAACAAGGTATCAAAAACAAACCCCCTACACAGGTGCCCTTCAAGATTTAGCTTGTGCTTTGAACAAAAACAAACTTGTATTGTATAGCATAGAATTTGTATTTGTGAGTGTGCTTTGAATTAAACAACAGTGGAGGCTAAGCTGTTGTAGTAGGATTATTCACAGTGCATTGAAAATGAATGGTGTTTTGCGATCAAAACAAGTTGAGCAGTGGCATTGTGTGTGTACTATTTGATCTTCAGGACTTTCAGAAGCTTCAGACAACCTCATAACCTTTGAGTGCATTGGCAATTTAAAAATAGTTTGGCCATAACCAGCTTGGCAGAAGGAATGACAGGAGGAATGGGGAGGATTGAGCCAAGGGGGCAGCCTGCTACAAGGGTGTGTGGATGAAGCTGGATGCAGAGTGACAGACATTGGGTAGACACATTTTCTTAATTGAGTGCAGCTCAGTTTTTAAAACTCCATTTAGGGAGTGCATGAGAAATAAGGAGAGAATCAGCAAGCCCTGCTGCACAATGGTGGCTAAAATAATAAGGACAAAAACAAGACAATATGGTATTCCTAGAGGTAGGCTATTGATTTATTGCTGTTGGAATTCTGTGTACATCCAACTTGACACTAGCTTAGGCCAAAATCAAATTTTTGAAGTCACAATGAAATTAGGATCAGGTGAATTAACAGTCAGAAATCATCTTTTCAACTTTTTTCTTTTAAGAAAAACGTTTTATCAATGAAAGAACGCAGCCTCTATGAAATCAGCTATAAGGCCATTTTGTCAGGTATTGTTTTGTCTTTGTCAATCTTACAAAAATTACATACACAGAACATAAACACATATGTTCTTCAAATCTATTAATATTCTGTATACTTAAATCCTGTGCATACCTTGTAGTAATGCAATGTTTTAAATTGTTCAATTGTTTCTGCATAATTTGACCAAATCTGTATTGCATGTTGCCATGTGTTAGAAGTTTCCAAAATGGCTGCAAAAATATCCAGACAGTTAAAGTGAACCAGAAAGAAAAAAAAGATGAATACTTGAAATGCAATGAGTTCTATATCACAGCAATGCATATATTCATACACAATAAA